>NC_083316.1:160881536-161181536 GCF_963455315.2 Globicephala melas | reverse complement strand
AATGAAAGAAACGTCATTTTAAGAACAATGATTTCTGCTGAAAAAATTCTTTCATCTTCTTCTTATGATCCACAAGTTACAGTACTCCATGAGGCAGAGGATCAAGATTGTATGAGGTTTTAATAAATAGGCATACAGTGAAGAACTGGAAGCTTTTTTCTAATCCTATCACCTATCATCAGAGGCCAGGTGACCTGTAGAAATCAAACTTTTAACAAAGCCCAGCTGGCCACACTGTCCCAAAGTCCTCCAGGCCTTTAGAAGAAATCACAATCACACACAGTTGCCTGAATATAAATATTCTTCTGCAGATGCACTGCTTTTAAGTTGTATAATGATTAGCATAGACTCTGTTTTTCCTTCCTCTCTACATATAATTTGATGCAGGTAGAAAGTTACTTCAAATTTAGAGTTCAGACATGGGGAAGAAGCATTAATATGTTAGATCACAAAATCCCTATACTCAGGTGCCTCAAGGCGCTTCCAGCCAAATTCTAGAACACACAGTGCAATTACATGCCCAAAAAACTCTTTCTCTTCACACCATAACAGTATACTCTGGGTCTTACTGCCCTCAAGGAACATGTTAAGAGCTACAGTTTACAAGGGAGCTCACCAAAGTCCATAACACTTTGATGGTGAATTTTCCCATGATTATAAATTATGTAAGGGTTTCATCATTGGCTTCCTCCAAAAGAACATAAAGTCTCCATCCTGCTATTTCAGGAACAGGAGTTTTCCAAGCAGCCAGTATTGCAACTGCTAAGTGAAAATCTAGTCTGGGATTTATGAAATTAGAAGTTGTGATTCTCCATCTCATGAGAAGAGAATGAAAAATCTTGAAATAAACAAGTCCTCCCAGAGCCATGAGAGCACTGACTTCAAAGGATAAACTGGTGCCCTAAAACTGGGAAAGAGAAAAGAAAGACTTTTTTTTTTTTGCAGTATGCGGGTCTCTCACTGTTGTGGCCTCTCCTGTTGCGGAGCACAGGCTCCAGACGCGCAGGCTCAGCATCCATGGCTCACAGGCCCAGCCGCTCCGCAGCATGAGGGATCCTCCCGGACCAGGGCACAAACCTGCGTCCCCTGCATCGGCAGGCGGACTCTCAACCACTGTGCCACCAGGGAAGCCCAGAAAGACATTTTTTAAATATGCCCCAAAGATTCTGTTCTTAAGGCTGGTACCCAAAAAAACTGTTTCACTGTAGTCTAACACAAAGACAAAAAGGATCAAAAAAGATAGAACACAGTATCCATGAACTCTGGCATGACCTTCTTTAACAGAAGATTTAAGATACATATAATGAAAATAATTGAAGGAAAAGAGAGACAGAAATAAGTAACGACCACTGAGATGTTCCTAATATTAATGATAGACAACACCCATAGATCCATGAGGCTCAGTGAACAATAAAAATGAAAACACCTAAAATGGAGACCAAAGTATATTATATTTAAAGTAGAGAGAAAAACAAAGGCAAAGAGAATATATATTGTAAGAAGCCAGAGGTATACTTTAGGTACAGAGAAATAAAGATTAGAATCAAACTGGACTTCTTTTCAGGAAAAAAAAACAATAATAATAATTATATACATACGTATATATAAAAGAACTAAGTGGATTGAAACATTTAAAGTTTTGAAATTAAAAAAAAAACAAACAGTGTCCTAGAATTCTGTTAGGAAGCACAATTATCCTTAAAAAATAGAAGGCCATTTTGAGACAAAAATTGATGGAACGTGTCATTAGTATGCCAACTTTGAAAGACATTAAAATTCATCAGAAAGAACGTAAATTATGTAGGAGAATTAAAAGAGGAATAAATAAAGGTAAACATCTTTTATATTTCTTTTATAATAGATGATACTTTGTCTAAAATCATATTAGCAAGAATGACATTGATAATGATAACCTTGTGGATAAGTGAAATAAATGACAGCCATATCAATAGGGACAGAGAAGGGGAAATGGGAATAGTGTGGTATGAGGTACCTGAACAACCACTGAAGAGGTACTGCGTTAAGTTGCAGACTGATGTGGGTTAGTTCTAAATGTATACTGAAAACTCAAGGGCAACCACTAAAAAAGTTCTTTACAAAGGTATAGGTTAAGAATGGAAAAAAGGAAGAATCAGACAAAATGCTCAGTTAAATCCAGAGAAGGTAGAAAAAAGAGAAAAGACAAATGAAAAAATAAGGGCAACAAATAGAAAGAGTAAAAAGTGTTAGATATTAATCCAACCATATTAGTCACCATTTCAATCAACAATGGTCTCAATACAAATGAAAGAAAATTACAGTAATATCAGATTTACTTATTCACTTTTATTGAAGTATAGATGATTTACAAAGTTGTGTTAGGTTCTGGTGTACAGAAAAGTGATTCAGATATATATATACATATATATATATATTCATATATATATATTCTTTTTCATATTCTTTTCCATTAAGGTTTTCTACAGGATTTTACAGTACCTTGTGCTATACAATAGGACCTTGTTGTTTATCTATTTTATATATAATAGCTTGTTTCTGCTAATTCCAAACTCCTAATTTATCTCCCCCCACCCCCTTTCCCCTTTGGTAACCGTAACTTTCATTTTGATGTCTGTCTGTTTTTGTTTTGAAAATAAGTTCACTTGTGACATATTTTAGATATCACATATAAGTGATATCATATGGTATTTCTCTTTCTCCATCTGATTTACTTCATGTAGTATGATAATCTGTACATCTATCCATGTTGCTGCAAATGGCATTATTTCACCTTTAATGGCTGAGCAGTATTCCACTGAATATATATACTACATCTTTATCCATTCGTCTGCCAATGGACATGTAGGTTGTTTCCATGTCTTGGTTGCTGTAAATAGTGCTGCTATGAACATTTAGGTGCCTGTATCATTTTGAATTAGAGTTTTCTCTGGATATATACCCAGGACTGGGATTTCTCGATGATATGGCAACTCTAGTGTTTTGGGGGACCTCCATACTGTTTTCCAAAGTAGATGCACCAATCTACATTGCTTCCAACAGTACAAAAGGGCTCCGTTTTCTCCACACCCTCTCTAGCATTTGTTATTTGCAGACTTTTAATGATGGCCATTCTGACCAATGTGAGGTGGGCACCTCACTGCAGTTTTGATTTGCATTTCTCTAACAATTAGCAATGCTGAACATCTTTTCATGTGCCTATTGGCCATATGTATGTCTTCTTTGGAGATATGTCTATTTAGGTCTTCTGCCCATTTTTTATTGGGTTGTCTGGTTTTTGTTATTGGATAGTATGTGCTATTTGTATATTTTAGAAATTAAGCCCCTGTTGGTGGCATCACTGACAAATATTTTCTCCTAGTACGTAGGTTGTGTTTTCATTTTGTTTATGGTTTCCTTTGTTGTACAAAAGCTTATACGTTGTTTGGGACCCATTTGTTTATTTTTACTTTTATTTCTATTGTCTTGAGAGACCAACCTGAGAAAACATTGGTATAATTTATATCAGAGAATGTTTTGTCTATGTTCTCTTTTATGAATTTTATGATGTCATGTCTTACATTTAAGTCTTTAAGCCATTTCGAGTATATTTTTGTATATGGTGTGAGGGTGTGTTCTAACTTCATTGATTTACATGAGGCAGTCCAACTTTCCCAACACCACTTGCTGAAGAGACCGTCTTTTCCCCATTGTATATTCTTGTCTATTTTGTCAAAGATTAATTGACCATTGGTGTGTGGGTCTATTTCTGGCCTCTCTATTCTGTTCCATTGAGTCTATATTTCTGGTTTTGTGGCAGTATCACACTGTTTTGACAACTTTAACTTTGTATTATTGTCTGAAATCTGGGAGGGTTATGCCTTTAGCTTTTTTCTTTTTTCCTCAGAACTGCTTTGGCAATTCTGGGTCTTTTACAGTTCCATATATCTTTTAGGATTATTTGTTCTAGTTCTGTGAAAAATGTTATGAGTAATTTGATAGGGATCACATTAAATCTGTAGATTACTTTGGGTACTATGGCCATTTTAACAAAAATAATTCCTCCAATCCAAGAGTATGGGTTAGCTTTCCATTTTTTAAAAAATAAACTTATTTATTTATTTTTGGCTGTATTGGGTCTTCACTGCTGCACGCGAGCTTTCTTTAGTTGTGTCGAGTGGGGGCTACTCTTTCTTGTGGTGTGCAGGCTTCTCAGTGCAGTTGCTTCTCTTGTTGTGGAGCACGGGCTCTAGGCGTGCAGGCTCTAGAGTGCAGGCTTAGTAGTTGTGGCACATGGACTAAGTTGCTCCACGGCATGTGGGATCTCCCGGACCAGGGCTCGAACCCATATCGGCAGACGGATTCTTAACCATTGTGCCACCAGGGAAGCCCAGCTTTCCATTTTTTGATTCAGTTCAATTTCCTTTATCAATGTTTTATGGTGCTCAACATATCTCTTTCACCTCCTTGGTCAGGTTTGTTCCAAAGTATTTTATTTTTTTCGGTGCATACTGTTTTTTTTTACTTTCCCTTTCTGATATCATAATATGTGATTTTTAAAACTACAATTAAATGTAGTCTACCAAAAACTCATTTTAAATATGAAGGCACTGGCAGATGAGAAATAAAGCAATGGAGATAAATACACCATGCCAAAACTAACCAAAAGAATGCTGGCACTCATATATGAACTTCAGAGAATGCAGATTTCAGACCAAGGAAATCTCAGGGGTAGAAAGGACTTTACATAATGACAAAAAGGTCCATTCTGCAAGAAGCCATAACAATCCTTCATGTGTACATACATAGCAACAAAGCGGCAAAATACATAAGGCAAGACATGAAGAATGCAGGGAGGAATACATAAATCCATTATTATAGTCATACATCAACACCCCCTTATCATAAGCTGTATATAACAGCAGGCAGAAAATCAGGAAGGACAGACTTGCTTTGAGGAATACTATGAAATAACTAAATGTAATTGTAATCTAAAGAACACTTCATGCAACAAGAGCTGAATACACATTCTTCTAAAATTCATATGAAACATTCAACCAGACCGAACACTTTCTGGGACATAAAGCATACCTTAACAAATCTGAAAGAAGAAAAATCATACAAACCATGCTCCTAGAACTCAAAGGCATTCATCTAGCAATCAATACAAGCAAGAGATTTGGAAAAACCCCTAACACACAGAGGTTCAACAACATATTTCTAAGTAATGCATGGGATCAAAGAAGAAGTCTCAAGAGAAATTAAGATTTGTTTTGAGCTAAATTGTGGCATGTAGCAAAAGCAGTGCCTACCGAGAAATTTATGTCATCATCAACTGGGAAAAAACAAAGGTCTGTAAACAACAACACAAGCATCTACCTTAAGAAACAATAAAGAGGGCTTCCCTGGTGGCGCAGTGGTTGAGAGTCCGCCTGCTGATGCAGGGGACATGGGTTCGTGCCCCGGTCCGGGAAGATCCCACATGCCGTGGAGTGGCTGGGCCCGTGAGCCGTGGCCACTGAGCCTGCGCGTCCAGAGCCTGTGCTCCACAATGGGAGAGGCCACAACAGTGAGAGGCCACAACAGTGAGAGGCCCGCGTACCACAAAAAAAAGAAACAATAAAGAGAAGATGATATAATCACAAAATAAAGTTATAAAAATCAGAAAGGAAATTAATGTAATTGTGGGTAATTGAAGGAGAAAAAAACTTTTAAGCTAGTTCTTTGACAAGATTAATAACACTGATAAACATCTAATCAATATGCCTATAAGGGAAGACAGAGGGTAAAAGGAAATATCAGAAAAGAACAAAGGGGGAAATGAAAATTTCAAAGGATTTGGTAAAATACAGCATCCATTTTTAATCACAAACAAGTAATAGAGGGAACTTCTACTTCCTGAAAAAGAATATATTCATGTATCCTGTAGGTAAATTCAAATATTTGGTCTCTAGGACATAATTATCTCTGTGAAACATCTTAAAGATTCTCCAACAACAGATAACTCTTGGAATTAAGAGGGCATATCCTGGGCTTCCCTGGTGGCGCAGTGGTTAAGAAGGTACCTGCCAATGCAGGGGACACGGGTTTGAGCCCAGGTCTGGGAAGATCCCACATTTCGTGGAGCAGCTAAGCCCGTGTGCCACAACTACTGAGCCTGCGCTCTAGAGCCTGTGAGCCACAACTACTGAGCCAACATGCCACAACTACTGAAACCTGCACGTCTAGAGCCCGTGCTCCACAACAAGAGAAGTCACCGCAATGAGAAGACCACGCACCGCAACGAAGAGTAGCCCCCGCTCGCCACAACTAGGGAGAAGCCCACGCGCAGCAACGAAAACCCAAAGCAGCCAAATAAATAACATAAATAAATTTATTAAAAAAATAGAAGACATATCTCAAGATTGAAAGATAATCAACTGTTTTCCTGTAGACCCACACTGAACTTGGACAAAGAAGGAAAGGCAATTCAAATGAAAGGAAAATCTTTTAAACAAATAGTGCTGTAAATAATGGATATTCACAAACAAACACACACACAAACAAAGCAAATGTAAACATAGGACTTGCACGTTTTACAAAAAAAGCCTCAAAACACATCACAGATCTAAATGTAAAATGCAAAAGTAATAAACTCCTCCAAAATATCATGGAAGGAAATCTAGGTCACTTTGGGTTTGGTGATGAATTTTCAAATATAACAACAAACACAAGGTCTGTAAAAGAAAAAAAGGATAATTTCACTTCATTAAAATAAAAAACGTCTCCTCTCAGAAAGGCAGTGTTAAGGGAATGAAAAGCTGAGTCACAGGATATGAAAAAATACTAATATTTGCAAAACACTTATGTGATAAATAACTGGTATTCAAAATATCCAGGAACTATTAAAACTCAACAGTAAGAAGATAAATAATCCAATTGAAAATGGGCAAAAGATCTGAACAAACAGCTCCCAAAAAAAGATATATAGAAGGGAAACAGGAAATATGAAAACATGCTCAATGTCAAATGTCAGTAGGAAATTACAAATAAAACGAGCTATCACTACACACCTATTTAATAACTAAAATGCAAAACACCAAATAGATGTGAAGGTAATCCTCATTCATTGCTGGGGGGAATGGAACTTGGTACCCCTACAAAGGAAGACAGGAGCTCTCTTTCAAAACAAAATATACTCTTAGTATGTATATTAAGACCCAGCAATCACACTCCTTGTTATTTGTCCAAATGAGATCAACTCTTATATTCACACAAAACTCATACACAAATACCTGTAGGAGCTTTATTCATAACTGGCATGAGTCACCAGGTAAGCAAGATATCTTGCAAGAGTCAAATAATCAGTGGTATATCCATATGATGAAACAGTGTTCACTAATAAAAAGGAATAAAGTATCAAGCTATGAAAACACATGAAGCAAAGCTCAAAAGTATATTGCTACCAGAAAGAAGCCAATCTGGCAGAGCTATATACTATATGATTCCAAGTATAGGAGGGCCTTCAAGTACTTCCCCTCGCAGGCTCAAACGGGGCCTTGGCCTGAAGACACTGACCTCAGGCTCTGCTCCCAACTACAGGTGCTCTCCACCACCACTGATACTTTAAATACACAAACCCTGTTTGAACAATTCAGCAAAATCACTCAAATCCAGTGTTTATGTGGAAATGAGAGAAGAAAATTATAAGCCACTTCTACTAGTTCACCAGGAAACCCCAAATATCTATTCCTTTTCAGAAAAAAATGTCAGTCAATTACTTCCAAGGCAATTTCATTTACTACATAATTAATCACGCTTGAATACTTCTCCTCTACAAGTCTAAATCTTGGAACTTTATTTGAAATCCACCAAAAGTAAAGGAGAGGCCACAAAAATTTAACCACACTTCCTCAGGGATTGAATAAAAGCAAAAAATTCTTAACAAATGGAATGTAATACTGGAATTTTTTTCCCCCTGAAATTCACCTCTCTTACCTCTTTGGAAATATTTTATATGGACTTTGAAGCTCTATTTTACACTATTGAAGAAAGAAACTTAAATAAGCGAGTAAATCTTTTGAAGGGGACTAACCTAGGGATGGGCAGGGTAGATCGTCCATAAAAGTTCAAAAAAAACCTCCACGAAAGGACTTCCTATAGGATATCTGTTTCCAGTAAAAAATCAGAAGAAAGGACTTCATACAACCCACTTCCAAGTGGTCATTGTCGGCTTCTGCTCTTGTAAAATATCCACAGACCACCCCCCGCCCCCAAAATAATACCATCCACGTCACTACGGAACTAGGATAAACAATTAAAATATTTGTTTGAAATGCACTGCGGAGACGAATAGATGATAGGTAATTTGAATCGGAGAGGCGAAACCGACTTTGGGAATGAGGGAAGCGATCTGGAAATTTAATGATTTATTGCCAGCCCTACAAAGAGCTCCTCTGGGGGGCTAAGGTCTTTGAAATTCTGCTTCCCAAACATTTGGAAAACTCAGAGAAAAAATGAAACCGTGTAAGTCAGATGGGACTTGAACCCACGTGCCGGGACTCGAACCCTGCCTAAACCCAGATTGGGACTTGAACCTATGGTCTTTTAATTAGAATCACTCACCTGGTGTTGGACTTACTGAGGCTCGGGTTCTTTGTGTCACAGCGCAGAAGGAATTCAGCAAGAGGCGAAGAGATAGGCAAGATGTAGATTTATTAATATAGGACGCTTGCAAGAGACGCAAGCAGGCAGGGGGGCTCTGCCCTGAGGATTAAGTGGGCTATATTTTTATAGTCAAAGGAAAGTGGGGAAGGGGAAAAAGACTGCCTTCTTCCTCATTCTTCGAGTAGATGTCAGGCTTAGGTCACTAGCTCCTCCTTCCTATGGCATAGGAGTGTGTCTGACCCTAGGAGGTCAAACTAGGACTGTCGTAGAGCTTATTCAAATCAGGAGAAAGGTGGTAACATACACTAAAGTATGTTGTTTCATCTCAAGTCTCCATATAATGAGGGTCTCCTACTTTGGAATGTCACATTTCTCTTAAAATTCCTGTCCTTGGTGTTAAGGATCATTACCTTGCTGAACTCGACCAGCAGAATGCAGGTCTCATTTTTTCTTTCACTTAATGATCTGGGGCATATCTCATGCTTTTATTTATGGCTTTATACTTAAGGAGGCCTGATTGGTTCCACAACATTTTCGATAGCTTTCTTGAGCGATCAATAAGTTACAGTGGTCTCCCAAAGTTCCCTAGGTTTCCCTCGCTATTTACAATCCCCTACTGGGACTTCTACAACTACCAGTGTAACTATCCTATTCTATCCCTATCAAAACGGGTGCCCCCTGGGGCAGAAAGGAAAGGCTGAGACCCCTCAGACCACAGCTAATCCCACGACCGAACCCTGGAGAACGAGTCCCAGTTGTCACCTGAAGGCCGTGACTGAGGTCACCACACAATCTGGGGGGAGAAGAGGGGCTGCAGAGCAGCCGGGTGAGGCTCCGGGGCCAAAGTTCCTGCAGCGAAGTGACCGAACAGGACGCCCGGGGTCCGAGGTGCCGGGCCAACCCCGCCACTGAGACCCGGAGGGGACTGAGGTCCGAGCAGCGCCCCAGACCCCCGCGTATCCGCAGACTCCGGAGTTGACCGCGAAGTGACCGGGTCAAAAAAGATGGCCGGTTTCGGCCGGTTGCGACCAGTCCCTTCGCAGCGTCCACAGTCCGGCTCAGCACACTCACCATTTCGAGGTTTCCTGGGTCTGTCTGAGTCCCTCCTAACGACTCCAAGGACTAGTGCAGAACACAGGGCAACAGAAGGTACGTGAAAGTTAACAGGTTAGTGAACCCGGAACAGACGCGCGATCCCTCCGCTGTAGAAGGTAAGGAAGTCCACGCCTGAGTGGGGGACCGCTCCGCCCACCTGCCTCAGCGGCCGCCTGGTTGGACAGATCTCAATACCCCGCCCCCTAATGCCTCCCACCTGTGGGAGGTGGGATGGGACCTGTCCCCGCCTGGCACGTTTGCTTGGTAAAACAACATTTCCTGGCCTGGGATTGTCTCAGTTGTCTTCCGCAGCTCCTCCTGCACTGGGATTCCTGATTCTGCTTCAAGATGCAGCAAGTACAGATAAGAGGATGGCCCAGGTCAGTCCTGCCTGGAACAAGAGGGTCTTATGTCCTCCAGGGGTCAAGGGCTTGGTGTAAGTCTGTGTGGCCAGGCACGGAACTGTGCTTCTTGTTAAGAAACGCAGACACTTAAATGTGAATTCACCATCTATAATAAAGGGGTTGACTCCATTTTCATCTTTCGTCCTTGACAGCGCTGAGCCTTCCACCAATCCCTGCCCCATTCCCACTTATTAGGTACTTAAGCTAAAGAATCCCAGAGCACTTGGCTCTGGTAGGAAATTTGAATCAGTCAGCCTAGCTGGGTGCCAGGACAAATCTCAGTTAAACCACAGGCTATGATGTGTGTTCATTAACTTCTCAGGTGTACGTTTTACACTGGTAGGAAATTTTATAAATAAATTAATTAATTACTAATTTTTATTGGACTATAGCTGATCCACAATGCTGTAGTAGCCTCAGGTGCACAGCAAGGTGAATCAGCCACACATATACATACACCAACTCTTTTCTTAGATTCCCCTCCTATATAGGCCATGACAGAGGACTGAGTAGAGTTCCCTGCGCTACACAGCAGGTCCCCATCAGTTATCCGTTCTACATATAGTAGTGTGTACACGTCAATCCCAACCTCTCAATTTATCCCTCCCTATTTATCCCCTGGTAACCATAAGTTTGCTTTCTACACCCTCGACTCTACCTCTGCCCTACAAACAAGTTCATTTGCACCCCCTTTCTAAACTCCATATATAAGCAACATCACATGACATCCAACCTTCTCTGTCTGACCCACAGCACTAAGCACAACAATCTCCAAGTCCATCCATGTCGCTGCAAATGGCATTATTTTGTTCTTTTGTATGGCTGAGTAATATTCCACTGTATTTATGTACCATATCTTCTTTATCCATTCCTCTGTTGATGGACATTTAGGTTTCTTCCAAGTCCTGGCTATTATAAATGTAAATAATGCTGCAATGAACATTGGGGTGCATGTATCCTTTCAAATTATGGTTTTCTCTGGATATATGCCTAGGAGTGGAATCGCTGGGTCATATGGTAGTTCTATTTTTAGATTTTTAAGGAACTTCCATACTGTTCTCCATAGTGGCTGTATCAATTTACATTCTCACCAACAGTGTAGGGGGTGTTCCCTTCTCTCCACACCCTCTCCAGCATTTACTGTTTGTAGATTTTTTGATGATGGGCATTCTGACCCATGTGAGGTGATACCTCCTTGTAGTTTTAATTTGCATTTCTCTAATAATTAGTGATGTTGAGCATCTTTTCATGTGCTTTTTGGCCAACTGTATGTCTTCTTTGGAGAAATGTCTATTTAGATCTTCCTCCCATTTTTTGATTGAGTTGTTTGTTTTTTTGATATTGAGCTGTATGTGCTGTTTGTATATTTGGGAGATTAATCCCTTGTCGGTTGCTTCATTTGCTAATCTTTTCTCCCATTCTGAGGGTTATATTTTGTGTTTGTTTATGGTTTCCTTTGCTGTGCAAAACTTTTAAGTTTAACTAGATCCCATTTGTTTATTTTTGTTTTTATTTTCATTACTCTAGGAGGTAGATCAAAAGAGATCTTGCTGGGATTTATGTCAAAAAGTGTTCTGCCTATGAGTTTTATAGTATCCGGCCTTACCTTTAGGTCTTTAATCCATTTTGAGTTTATTTTTATGTATGGTGCTAGGGAGTGTTCTAATTTCATTCTTTTAGGTAATTTGGACAATTAATAATTTTGTGCTTCAAAGGAAACTATCAAGAAAGTGGAAATATCCTTTGGAATTCTTGTGTGATATTGCTTGGAATATAAAATGTATTGATGGTATGAAAAGAAAAAGGCAATTCCTCAAAAAATTGCAAACTGAGTCACTATCTGATCTAGCAATCCGACTTCTGTCAATTGAAGTAGAATTGAAAGCAGTGACTCGAACAGATATGTCAAAACAGATATATATGTTCATTTCACATTATTCATAGTAGCCATAGGTGGAAGCAACTCAAGTGTCCATCAACAGTTGAATAGACAAAAAAAACACGGTGCATACATACATCAGAGTATTATTTAGCTTTAAAAAGAAAGCAAATTTTACTCTTGCTACAACATAGATGAACCTTAGGACATTATGCTAGCTGAAATTAGCCTGACAAAAAAGGTCAAACACTGTATGATTCCATGGGTATGAGGTACCTACAGTAGCTAAATTCCTAGAGACAAAAAGTAGAATGGTTTTCTCCATTGTATATATGTACCACATCTTCTGTATCCATTCACCTGTCGATGGGCTTTTAGGTTGCTTCCATGTCATGGCTATTGTAAACAGCACTTCAGTGACCATTGGGGTGCATGTATCCTTTCAAACCATGGTTTTCTCTGGATATATGCCCAGGAGTGTGATTGCTGGACCATATTGTAGCTATGTTTTTAGTTTTTTAAGGAACCTCCATACATACTGTTTTCCATAACGGGTACAGCAATTTACATTCCCACCAACAACCCCTTTTCTCCCCACCCTCTCCATCATTTATTGTTTTTTTGTTTGTTTTTTTCTCTAATGATGGAATACTCTCAAAAGGGAGAGCTTAAAGCACCTTGTGAATTATTTATTTATTTTTTTCAAATTCTTTTCCCATTTAGGTTGTTACATAATATTGAGCAGAGTTCCCTGTGCTATACAGTAGGTCCTTGTTGTTAATCCATTTTATTTATTTATTTGTCTATGCCCGGTCTTAGTTGTGGCATGCGGGATCTTCAGTTCTGGTGTGCAGAACTTTTAGGTGCGGCGTGTGAACTCTTAGTTGCAGCATGTGGGATCTAGTTCCCTGACCAGGGATCAAACCCAGGCTTCTTGCACTGGGAGTGTGGAGTCTTAGCCACTGGACCACCAGGGAAGTCCCTGGTTATCTATTCTAAATATAGTAGTGTACATGTAAATCCCAAACTCCCTAAGTATCCCTCCCCCTCGCCCCTCTGGTAACCATAAGTTTGTTCTCTAAGTTTGTGATTCTGTTTCTGTTTTGTAAATAAGTTTATTGTATCTTTTTTTTTTTTTAGATTCCACATATAAGTGATATCATACGATATTTGTCTTTCTCTGACTTAGTTCACTCAGTATGACATCTAGGTCCATCCATGTTGCTACAAATGGCATTATTTCATTCTTTTTAATGGCTGAGTAATATTCCATTGTACATATGTACCACTTCTTTTTATCCATTCATCTGTCATCCATCATTTATTGTCTGTAGACTTTCTGATGGTGGCCATTCTGACTGGTGTGAGGTGATATCTCACTGTAGTTTTGATTTTCATTTCTCTAATAATTAGCAATGTTAAGCATTTTTTCACATGTCTCTTGGCCATCTGTATGTCTTCTTTGGAGAATTGTCTATCTAGGTCTTCTGCCCATTTTTTGATTGGGTTGTTTGTTTTTTTAATATTGAGCTGCATGAGCTCTTTGTAGCTTTTGGAGATTAATTCCTTTTCAGTCACATCATTTGCAAATATTTCCTCCCATTCTGTGGATTGTCTTTTTGTTTTGTTTATGGTTTCTTTGCTGTGCAAAACTCTTTGCTTACTATAGACCTCCCAACTTCCTTTTCCCTTCTTTAAAAGAATACTCTCCTTGCTGCAGGGGAACTTGCATGCCAAGGTTGCTGACCCCAAATTACAATTCTTTGCTAATCCTGGATAAACACATATTTTGCTGGAAAAATAATTGACATCCTATTTGTTTATGTCAACATGGGTATAGAGTTTGGTTTTGAAAGATGAAAATAGTTCTGCAGATTGGTTTCCCAATGTCAATGTATTTTGTACTACTGAACTATACACTTAAAATGATGAAAATGTAAATTTTATGGTATGTGTATATTATAAAAATTAAACTTTTAAGGCAAGACAGTGAATACAACCCTTAGAACGGAAGAAAATTTTGCAAATCATATATTTAAAACAGAACTTATATTGAAAATATCTAGAGACTTCTTATAAGTTAGTTATAAAAAGTCAATTAACTCAATATTAAATGTGACAAGCATCTGAAGTCACATTTTTCCAAGTAAAATATACAAATGACCAAGGGCATATGAAAAGATTCTGGCCATTATTAGTCATCAAGGAGATGCAAATCAAAACCACAATGAGAATCCATGTCACAAAAACTAGGATGGCTAAAATCAAAAAGTGAGGTAATAATTTTTATCCAGGATAGATGGAGAAATTTGAACTCTCATACAGGTTGGAATGAAGACAAAATAGCGAAGCCACTCTGGAAAAAGTTCTGGGAGTTCCTCAAATATTAAACCTAGAGTTATCATATGGCCCATCAATCCCACTCCTCGGTATATGCCCAAGAATATGAAAATACTTATTTGGCCAAAACTTACACATGAATTTTGGAGTAATGTGATTCATAGTAGCCAAAAGGTAGAAACATCTAAAGTTCCATTAACAGATGAATAGGTAAACAATGTGTTTTACCCAATCAATAAAATGTTATTCTGATGTAAAATGAAGGAAATATTGATTTATAATTTTCCCTTGAAAAAAATCATGCTGAGTCAATCAAAAGACCATATACTATAGAATTCTTTTCATATGAAAGACCAGGATGGAGAAAAAGAAAGCAGATTAGTGGTTTTCTAAGGCCGGGGATTGGAGGAGGAAGATGGGAAGATTAGCGGTGACAGCTAAAGAGTAGAAGAGTTTCTTTTTGAAGTGAGAAAATCTTCAAAAATTGACTGTAGTGATAAATGCATGTATCTACAAATATACTAAAAGCATGAAAATGTATACTTAATGGGTGCCTTCCACAGTATGTGCCATACATTTCAATAAAGTTGTTCAAATAAGTCAATGCATGAAGTGTTTTGCAATGAAAGAGTTTTGCAATTAAGTCTCCTGGGAGTATAAGAATTTCCAGGTTAATTAATATCCATCACTTCACTTAGTTATCATTTTGTTTTTTTTATTTCGCTGTGCTGGGTCTTAGTTGCAGCATGCGGGATCTTCCATCTTCCTTGCAGCATGCGGGCTCTTTTAGTTCCAGCATGCAAACTCTTAGTTGCGGCATGTGGTATCTATTTCCCTGACCAGGGACGGAAGCCGGGCCCCTGCGTTGGGAGTGCGGAGTTTTACCACTGGACCACCAGGGAAGTCCTAACTATCTTTATTTTTGTTTGTGTGGTCGGAATGCTTAAGATCCACTCTCTTAGCAGGCATGGAGCGACTGGCAGGCCTGGCTGCTGCAACGAATGGCTTGGCTGCCGCCGCCTTCTCCAGCTCCGCCACAGGGGTCACAGTGGCCGCGGTGCTGTCCTCGAGTTTCCAGCGTGAGGAGGTGGCCGGTGGAGAGAGGCATCATGTTTGAGGCAGAGACCCTGAGGCAGCCTCGCAAGTGGCCTCGTTCATTGCTCTTAACAATGCCATCACCCTGTGGCAGTTCCTCCTTCAGCTCCTAAAGGAGCCTCAGAACGATCACATGATCTGCTGGACCTCTAATGACGGGGAGTTCAAGCATTTGCAGGCAGAAGAGGTGGCTCGTCTCTGAGGGATTCAAAATAACAAGCCTAACATGAATTATGACAAACACAGCTGACCCCTCAGATACTATTATATGAAGAATATCATTGAAAACGTGAGGGGTCAGAAGTTTGTGTACAAGTTTGTCTCGCACCCAGAGATTTTGAATACGGTTCCTATGCCAGCGGGCAGGCTTGAGGGAGACTGAAGCTTTACGCATCAGTGAAGTCAGCAGCGAGAGCTCCATAGATGAAGAGAATGGAGGGAAAAAGAAGCCACCGCAGCCTGGTGCCAAGACCCCTAGCTGCAGTGACTACAGACACTCTGGCTTATATTCTCCATTTACCCTCAGATCTTTGAACTCCTCCAATAGGAAGCTTTTCAAATCTATAAAGGTTGAGAATCCAGCTGAGAAATTGGCAGAGAAAAAAATCCCCTCAGGAGCCAACACCATCTGTTACCAAATTTGTAACACCTTCTAAAAAGCCACCAGTTGAACTTCTCGCTGCCACCAGTTCAACTGACCCAAGTATTTCTCTGTCTTCCAAAGAAACTGCCCAAGCGCTGGAGACTTTGTCTTCCCCCAAACTGCCTTCGCTAGAAGCACCAACTTCTGCATCCAGTGCAACTGCCACTTTTACCACCACACCTCCTATTTCGTCCATTTGCCCTTTTCAGGAACCTCCTAGAACACCTTCACTACCGCTGAGTTCCAGCCCAGAGATGGACCCAGACATGGACGCAGACATGGAGCCTCAAGATCAGGATTCAGCTTTGCCAGAAAAAGACAAAACAAGCAATTCATCAAAGTCCAAGAAACCCAAAGGGTTAGAGCTAGCACCAACCATCATGATCACAGGCAGTGATCCAAGCCCACTGATTATTATGCTAGGATTATTTTCACAGACACCCTTCTTGACTCTGAGTGCCTTGGTCTCCAGTATCCACTTTTGGAGTACTCTCAGCCCTGTTGTTCCCCTAAGTCCAGCCAGACTGCAAGGTACTAACACACTTTTCCAGTTTCCTTCTGTGCTGAACAGTCATGGGCTCTTCACTCTGTCTAGCCTGTATGGACCTTCCACCCCTGGCCCATTTTCCACAGATCTACAGAAAACAACCTATGCACTTGTGGAACGGGAGAAACAACGAATAAACAGAGAGACATTGAACATGAATATATTTAAAGTGTGCGATTAATACTTCCACAATGATGATAATAGTCTATTGTGATTTCTGCCATTCCCCATTAAAATGCATTTTTTAGGGTTCCCTTAAAAAAAAAGATCCACTCTTCATAAATTTCAATTATACAATACAGTATAAGTGTATCAGATCATCATGTTTTAATCTTTAAATGCAGTTTTATTAGTTAGTTATACTTCAATAAACCTGAGGGGAGGCAGGAAGACTTTTAAGGTATTTTCCAATTCTCAGTACAACTTACTGTTTTTCTTCTATCAGTGGAAATAGGAATACAATTGCCTTGCATGCTGACATTTCGAGGTTTTCTAGGCACACAGGGAACACTGATCTAAAATAAATTTCCTTCCAGTGTAAAATGTACAGCTGAAAAGTTAATGCACACACCTCACAGCTTGTGGTTTGACTGAGATTCGTCCTGGTACCCAGCTAGGACTGAGTGATTCAGACCTCCTACCAAAGCCAAGTGCTCTGGGATTCTTTAGCTTAAGTACCTAATGAGTGGGGATGGGGAGGGATGGGTGGAAGGCTCAGCGCTGTCAAAGCGCAAAGATGAAACTGGAGCCAGCCTCTTTATTACAAACGGTGAGTTCACATCTAAGTGTCTGCCTTTCTTAACAAGAAGCACAGTTCCATGCCAGGGAATTCCAGGCCAGGGAAAAGTTCTGTTACAAACCTTAAGTGCCAGGCGGGGACAGATTCAATCCCAGCGGCGCTAAGTGATTCTGCTGAGTCAGGCTTTCTCTCGCAGGTTGTCACTCAGGTACTTGGGGGCGGGGTATTGGGAATCTGTCCAAACGGGAGGCCGCTGGGGCAGGTGGGTGGGGCGATGCTCCGCACAGGCGTGGATGTCCTTTTTTTCTCCAATTGCACCTAGACAGAACTTTTCCCTGGCCTGGGATTGCCTGTGATAAGAGGATGGCCCAGGCCAGTCCTGCCTGGAAGAAGAGGGTCTTATGTCCTCCAGGGATCAAGGGCTTGGTGTAAGGCTGTGTGGCCAGGCATGGAACCGACCTGCAGAACAGCTCTTAGTAGGGCTGGCAAGAACTCATGAAATTTCCAGAGCGCTCCCCGCCTTCCCAAAGTCAGTTTCCCCTCTCCGATTCACATCATCTATCAACTATTCTTCTCCCGTGGTGTATTTTAAACACACCCAGTATTTTAATTGTTTATCCTATTTGCGCAGAGTCGTGGATTGCACTGGGGAGAGGGGCGGTCTGTGGATGTTTTACACGAGGGGAAAGCCGAGAATAACCACTTGGAAGTAGGTGTATGAAATCCCTTCTCCTCCCAATTTTTTTTTCTTGGAAGAGACATCCTATGGGAAATCATTTTGTGGAGGGTTTTTTTTTTCAAACTTTTCTGGACGAGCTAACCTGTGACCACTGCCCATCTCTGGGTTAGTGCCCTTCAGAAGATTTACTCACTTATTTAAATTTCTTTTTTCAATAGTGTAAAATGTACTTAATTAATAGAGCTTGAAAGACCGTATAAAATATTTTCAAAGAGGCAAGAAGGGTAAATTTCAGGGGGAAAAAAAAATCCAGTGTTACATTCCAGTATTTAAGAATTTTTATTTCACAGGCTTCCGTGGTGGCACAGTGGTTAAGAATCCATCTGCCAATGCAGGGGACATGGGTTCAAGTCCTGGTCCAGGAAAATCCCACATGCCGCGGGGCAACGAAGCCCGTGCACCATGACTACTGAGCCTGTGCTCTAGAGCCCACGAGCACAACTACTGAGCCCTCGTGCCACAACTACTGAAGCCTGCACACCTAGAGCCTGGGCTCTGCAGCAAGAGAAGCCACCAAAATAAGAAGGCTGCGCACTGCGACGAAGAGTAGCCCCCACTCGCCGCAACTAGAGAAAGCCCGCGCGCAGCCACGAAGACCCAACGCAGCCAAAATAAATAATAAATAAATAAATAAATAAATATTGAGAAATGTCCTTTTGGGGGGCTTGTGGATACAGGAGCTTTTTTCAGTTTTCCATTCTATTAAACACTTGGAATAAATTTTAATGCATGGCAAGGTTGTCAAAGACTACACTTTTATGTAAATTATGATTTTCCTGTTTGCTTTTTGTCTTTCCTTCTGACTGGTATTTGTTGAATAGAATTTGAATTAAGAAGAGAGACTTGCGATAGGACAAGAAAAATCTAGAGTTGGAGATACCTTGCCTGTGAGTAACGTTAGGGCCTAGATTTTCCAGAATCAATCCTCTTTGTGGTTCCTTGTTAGAATTTACCAACAGCTCATCTGTGTGTGATTTTAAAGCAGATGCAGAGAAGGCATTCTTCCGATTTTGGAGCCACCACACTGGGAGACAGACAGATACATAGAAGCTTCAAGGACACCATCTTCCAGCTTATTTTCCAGATTCAGTGCCCTTGTAGTCAAGAGCATCCCCCAAACCACCATCAACTTTTTGATTTTCATTTTCATAGAAGTGATTTTCCCCTGGTGTCCCACATGAAGATCCATGAGAGTCTGATTTTTTTCTGGAAGGCTTCATGTCTCCACCGAGAAAGTATTTCAGAGTTTTACGATTGGGAGTATTTTCTGATTCCACTGTTCTCTAGATTATACCTTTATAATGTCTAATTTGTGTGGGAAGCACTTGATGCTGTTCACAGTGCTAGTGAGTATGTTTTCCTGATTCACCATGATATTTACAATAGTGCAGCCAAAAAGAATTACATGGGAGTTTGATATTTGACTTTTAATTGGATTTACATACCTAGTCACCCTTCCTGGCCCACAATGGATAAACAAGTTAGGAAGGTTTACTCATGTTCCTTTTTCTGTGCCAGTGTGTAAGAGGGTCAAACCTTTAAAACCTGTAGGCTCTACTCCTATACACCTTAAAGGGGCAACACATTAACTTTTGACAAGCCAGCTTAACCCACTTAACCTTGCCCTACTCTCCTTCAAAAGTATTTTTGTGGAATAATACTACTTCTATTAACTTAATGCATGTGTCAACAACAGTCTTAACATATGATCATATTTATTTTAGGTTGGGTGTTAATCCTGTCTTCAAAGGGCAATGATAAAATGGAAGATAACCCATGGAAAATACCTTTTAGGTATTGGACAGGTATTCAGCGTAGGAAATTTTTAGAAGATGAGGATAAGAAATTCAAAGGTAGAAATCCCAGTATGATGTATTTAGGCACATTGGTCACAAAAGAAAAACTCTGAAACCAGCTCCATGGGCACTAGCAGTAGAATCAATAATTGAAAGTGGTATAGTCTTAGAAAGGAAAAATAGAAAAAAAAAACCCGAATGGATGGTTTTTCTTCCAGTATGTAAACAGCTCTGAGTGATTATTCTCATCCTCACAACTGGGAAAAAACTGAACAACGAGAAGAGCAATATCTCTTCTTAGATCCATGACAGATTGGAGATTACACGTGTTAACTGAAAGAAAAACATATGATGTGAGATCTGTGACTTTGTTTTATTTATGGACTTACTGAGGACTGTAGCAGGAGACAGCTTCTCAGGTAGCTTTGAGGAACTGCTCCAAACAGTAAGTTTGAAGTTCCATATACCAGTGATTTAGAGAAGGGGTATGTGCACTCAAGCACACATTTTTGTAATAGAAGGTTACTTTTAGTCATGAGGAAGAGATATCTTCATTGATGATTTTAGCGCTTTTCTAAGTATAGGAAAATGCAAAATTGGGGTTCATAAAGTTTTTACTGACAATATCTAACTATCTAAAGTCCTGTTTTTCCACTTTTCCCAGAGCACAGGGTGCCTCATTCCTGATCTCATCCCTGAATTCATTTCATAGTGTGTGGGAAGTCAGCAACTGTATCAACTAATGGCTTACTTTTTGTAGAACTGGATGGTGTTTGACATTATTTTTATTTATTTACTTGAAGTTTATTTTACTGAAGTATAGTTGATATATAGTATTATGTAAGTTACAGGTGTACAACATAGTGATTCACAATTTTATAGTCATAAAATACTGAATATATTCCCTATGTTGGACAATATATGCTTGTAGCTTATTTATCTTATACATAATAGTTTGTACCTCTTAATTCCCTACCCCTGTCTTGCCTCTCCCCCTTACCCTGTCCCTACAAGTATGCACTAGTTTGCTTTCTGTATCTATGAGTCTTTGTCTTTTTTGTTATATCCTCTTGGTTTTTTTTTTATTTTTTAGATTCCACATATAAGTGATATCATACAGTATTTGTCTTTCTCTGTGTGACTTATTTCACTTAGCTTAATACCCTCTAAGTCCATCTATGTTGTTTCAAATCACAAAATACATTCTTTTTTATGGCTGAGTAGTATTTCATTGCATATATATACCCCATCTTCTTTGTCCATTCTCCTGTTAATGGACACTTAGGTTGCTTCCATATCTTGGCAGTTGTAAATAATGCTGCTGTGAACATTGGGGTGCATGCATGTTTTTGAATTAGTGTTTCCAGTTTTTTCTGGATATACATACCCAGGAGTGGAATTGCTGGGTCATATGGCAGTTCTATTCTTAGTTTTCTGAGAACTCTCCATACTGTTTTTCAGAGTGCCTGCAACACTTTACATTTCCACCAACAGTGTAGGAGGGTTCACTTTCTCCACTTCCTCACCAACACTTGTTATTTGTTTTCTTTTTGGTGATAACCATCCTGACAGATGTGAGGTGACATCTAATTGTGGTTTTAATTTGCATTTCTCTGATGATTAATGACATTGAGCAACTTCTCATGTGCCTGTTCGCCATCTGAATGCCCTCTTTGGAAAAATGTCTATTCAGGTCTTTTGTCTAGTTTTAAATCGATTGTCCAGTCGTGTGAACTTTTTACGTGTTTTGGATATTATTAACGCCTTATCAGTCACACGATTTGGAAATATTTTCTCCTATTCAGTAGGTGTTCTTTGTGTTTTGTCCATGGTTTCCTTTGCTGTGTCACAGCTTTTAAGTTTAATTTGGTTCAATTTGTTTATTTTTGCTTTTATTTCCTTTGATTTCAAAGACATATCCAAAAAAATATTGCTATGATTTAGGTGCAAGTCTGCCTGTCTTTTCCTCTAGAAGATTTCTGGTTTCTTGTCTTATATTTATTTATTTTTATAATTAATTAATTAATTTTATTCTTGGCTGCTTTTGGGTCTTCGTTGCTGCATGCCAGCTTTCTCTAGTCGCGGTAAGTGGGGGCTACTCTTCGTTGTAGTGCACAGGCTTTTCATTGCAGTGGCTTCTTTTGTGGAGCATGGGCTCTAGGCACACGGGATTCAGTAGTTGTGACATACGGGCTCAGTAGTTGTGGCTGGCGGGATCTAGAGCGCAGGCTCAGTAGTGTAGTTGCTCCATGGCATGTGGGATCTTCCGGGACCAGGGCTTGATCCCGTGGCCCCTGCATTGGTGGGCAGATTCTTAACCACTGTGCAACCAGGGAAGCACTATATTTAGATCTTTAATCCAGTTTATTTTTGTACATGGTGTTAGAGAATGTTCTAATTTCATTGTTTTACATGTAGCTGTCCAGTTTTCCCGGCACCACTTATTGAAGGGAGTTTCTTTTCTCCATTGTATATTCTTGTTCCTTTTTGTAGATTAACTGACCATAATTGGGTGGATTTTTTTCTGGACTCTTATTCTCTTCCATTGATCTTTGTGGATGTTTTGGTGCCAATGCTATAATGTTTGATTACAGTACATTTGTAGTTTGGTCTGAAGTCATGAAGCATGATTCCTCCAGCTCTGCTCTTGTTTCTCAAGATTGTTTCAGCTATTCAGAGTTTCCAAACAAATTTTAGAATTATTTGTTCCTGTTCTGTGATAAATGTCATTGATATTTTGAAACGAATTGCATTGAATCTGTAGATTGCCTTGTGTGTTATGGTCATTTTAACAGTATTAATTCTTCCAGTCCATGAACACAGTATATCTCAACATCTGTTTGTGTTGTCTTCAGTTTCTTTCATCAGTGTCTTACAGTTTTCCAAGTACAGGTCTTCTTACCTACAACATAGGTTTATTCCTAGGTATTTTATTCTTTTTCATGGGATGGTAAATTGGATTGTTTCCTACATTTCTCTTTCTGATAGTTTGTTTTTACTGTATAGAAATGCAACAGATTTCTGTGTATTATTTTTTTATACTGCAACTTTACTGAATTCATTGTTGAGCTCTGGTAGTGTTTAGGTGGCATCTTTAGATTTGGTATGTATAGTATCATGTCATCTGAAAGCAGCAACATTTTTACTTCTTCCTTTTCTGTTTGGATTCTTTTTATTTCTTTTTTGTGTCTGATTGCTGTGGCTACAACTCCCAATGCTATTTTGAATAAATGTGATGAGAGTGGGCATCCTTGTATTTTTCCTGGTCTTAGAGGATATGCTTTCAGCTTTTCACCATTGAGTATATTAACTGTGAGTTTGTCATGTATGGTCTGTATTATGTTGATGTACGTTCCCTGTGCACACCCATTTTGAAAAGTTTTTATCATAGACGGATGTTGAATGTTTTCAAAATCTTTTCCTACATCTATTGAGATGATCATGTGGTTTTTATTTTTCAATCTGTTAATCAGGGGAGCTCTAACCCAGATCTTCTCCACCTCAGTTACAGGAGGAATTGTCAGTTTAATTACACACCCCAGCAATAGAATCTGCATCACAAAAGAATGACCCATTATAGGCCACATAGAAAAAGAATGCATATTATATCTCCTACAATAAATCGACCCCTTCAACTACTCACCCAGTGAGCAACTGTCATCACCCTGAACTCTTGTTTTTCTCCAATGGAGTTTCCATTAAAATAACCCTTCCCAACTTCCTTCTTTTTCTCAGTGAAATAATGTTCCTCTGCTTTGTTTGTTGGTCTTGACTATGGCTTCTGTTGTAGCTTGCTTGCAACTCAGGAGCTGCAGTCCTTTTCTATTTCCCCATAAACCCATTTTTACTGGTAAAATAAATGACCATTTTATTTTTAAGGTCAATAACGGGGTGTGCCACCTTATTCAGCAGGTCGTAATCTGCATATCCTTAATTCAGTATTGGAATCTGTCCAACCAGGAGGCCTCTCAGGCAGGTGGGTGGGGCGACCCTCAGACCAGCTTAGAAGTCCTTTCTCCCACCACACATAAGGTAGCACGCTGTGTAAGCTTCCCAGGCTCTGGAGACCCTCACATATACGCACTAGTCATTGGAGTCGTTAGAAGGGACTCTGACCCAGGAAACCTCGAAATGGTGAGTGTGGTGCCCTGGGGTGCCGAGACGCAGAGAGGGGCTGGTCGGAACTGGACATCTTTTGAACTGGCCTCTTCATGGTCACCGTTGGAATCAGTGGATACTTGTGGGTTTGGGGTACCGCTCGGACCTCAGTCCCCTCCAGCTGTGGGGAGGGGGTTGGCCCCCAAAGCCAGGACCCCGGGCGTCCTGTCCCGTTACTTCTCATAGGAATTTCCACCCTGGAGCCTCTCCCCGCAGCTCTGCACCCGTAGCCCCTCTTCTTCCCTACATTGTGCCAGGCGAGTGTAGGTTCAATCCCAGCGCCTAAGCGTGGTTTTGCCGGGTCAGGCTTCCTCTCGCAGGTTGTCACTCAGGACAAGGGGGCGGGGTATTGCGATCTGTCCAACCCGGAGTCCCCTGAGGCAGGTTGGTGGGGCGTTGCTCCGCACCCACGTGAATGTCCTTTTTTTCTCCCAAGGCCTGGCAGAGGTCGAACGCTGTGTATGGTTCACTTGCTCTGGAGACTGTCACATATCATCTGTCGCCCTGTGATCTGTGCTGGTCATGGAGTCGTTAGTAGGGACTCAGACCCAGGAAACATTAATGATGAGAATCCAGAATAATCTGACTGAACTTCAAAATTGGGACAAATATCACTTTACAGCTCTTTACCATATCATTGTAATAATAATATCACCCTCCCCCTGCACCACAGACTGTCAGAATAGAGGCACGAATTGCATCCTGGGAAATCTCCACCCATTTCCATGAATCAGGAAGACAAAAGACTCCTGCCTCATATAAGCACCTTCACCCATTTCTTTTTTTTTTTTTTGATGTGGACCATTTTTAAAGTCTTTATTGGATTTGTTACAGTATTGCTTCTGTTTTATGTTTTGGTTTTTGGCTGTGAGGCATGTGGGATCTCAGCTCCTGGATCAGGGACTGAACCCACATCCCCTATCTTGGAGGTGAAGTCTTAACCACTGGCCTGCCAGGGAAGTCACCACCCACTTCTATAAAAAGCTTGTCCTCACTTGTAATCAGAGAGAAGGTGTCTTTAGAGCATTAGCTCCCCCTTCTCTTTCTCTGGCCATTGAATAAAAGCCTGTCTTGCTTGCACCAAACTCAGTTTCCTTATTGGCAGCTCAAACCTGAGCAGGAAAGAACTCCCTGACCCAGTGAGGGTTCGGGGGCAGGGGGGTGTTGGTTCAGCTAGGGTCCCAGGAGGGGAGTCTCCAGTCTAATGCAGTAACAAATCTTCTTTAAAATTTTTGGAGAACTTAGTGTTGAAGCCACTTACACAAAAGTAGAGCCTAGATTTATTTTATGGGTGTTTTTTGTTTACCAACTCAACCACTTCACTCTATAGTTCTATTCTGATTTTGCTTTTTGTCTTGAGTTAGTCTCAGTTGCTTGTTTCTCCTGAGGAATTTATGCATTTCTTCTAAGTTATCTTATATTTTGGCATACAGTTGTTCATTGAATTCCTTTATAATCCTTTTTATTTCTGTAATGTCCATAGTCATATCCCTCATTCTTTGTGATTCTATGAATGTGAATATACCCTCTTTCTCTCTAGATCTATCTAGCTAAAGATTTGTCAATTTGTAAGAACTTGTAAGAAGACAGGGTAAGGGGGTCCCTAGAGGAAGAGAACCAGGCATGACTTTCTTGACAGACAAGAAGCCATTTCTGGCCTAAGCCATTTTGTGATCTAAGCTTGGCCGGAATGCTTGCCCTTGAATAGATCTCAGTAATTAACCAAAATAAGGGAATGTAAGAACAAAAGAAAAGGATCAAGTAACCATAGGTCAGGGATAAAACAGCGTCCTAGTTCCTCAAGGGTACACATAAAAATCTGATACATGTCTTTGAGTTCTGCAGGACCTAAGGCCCCCAAGTGAAGGATGGAATGATGGTGTTGACCCTCCTGACTTCAGTCAACTAAAGCTTGGACTCTGTGAACCTTTGCCCAAATTCCTGGCTGAATTCTCTTCTCAAGCCCCTTCAGAATATGCATGTACCCATAGCTTAGAAGTTCTCCAGTTTTGCTGTTCTGAGTGACACTGCTTTGGGAAAGATCCCTGTGTTCTCCTTACTTGCTGCAAATAAATCCTTTCCTCTCCACACCTTTGGCTTGGATGTGTCTTTTGCCTAACACCCACCAAGAGGCAAACCCAGCTTTTGGGTAACAAACTCACTTTTGGGTTCACTGGTTTTCTCTACAGTTTTACTATTCCCTGTTTCACTCATTTCTACTTTAATTTGTATTAATTCCTTTTCTCCTTGTGTTTAAGACCTCATCTTTACAGTCTCTTGAAGTACATACAGGGTACTGATTTGAGGTCTTCCTTCTCTGCTAGTAGAGATATTAATGGCTATAATAATTTTTTCAAGGTTCTGTTTTAGATACAAGCCATAAAGTTCGACCATGTTGGAATGATGTAATGTCCCTCAATATGCCTAATGATACCTTTTGTATTCAAGTCCATTTTGCCTAATATTTGTATAATCTCTCCAGTCTTCATGTTGGTGTTGTTCACAGATATATCTATCACAGGCTTTTATTTTCAATTTGTTGGTGTCTTTGAATCAAAAGTGTGCTTCCTCTACATAGCACATATTTAGATCATGGTTTCTTTGTTTAATCTGAGATGACAATCTCTTCCTCCTGTTTGGGCTATGTAAACCACTCACATTTAGTATTAATACATAGTGGCAATTATACCTGCCATTTTACTTTCTGTATCCTACAATTCTCATGTTGTTTTTAGTTCTTAAGGCCTTCTTTTACATTAAGTGAATATTTTCAAGTTTCCACTTTCTTTTTTTTTTTGCGATACGCGGGCCTCTCACTGCTGTGGCCTCTCCCGCTGTGGAGCACAGGCTCCGGACGCGCAGGCTCAGCGGCTATGGCTCACGGGCCCAGCCGCTCCGCGGCATGTGGGATCCTCCCGGACCGGGGCACGAACCCGTGTCCCTTGCATCAGCAGGCGGACTCTCAACCACTGCACCACCAGGAAAGCCCATCCACTTTCATTTTTAAATGACATCTCCATTATACATTTAAAAATTTTTTAGAGGTTGCTCATTTAACATATATGTATTAATTTTAAAAATGAGACTCAGATTTATGCTAGCATAATTCCAGTGATATATGGAAACATTACTCATATAAAGCTCTATTCCTTTTTGCCATTTTTATTACTGTTATGCAGATTATATCAACTTATGATATAACCCGGAAATATTTTCTCACACTTATGTACAATCTGTGGTCATCTCCTTAGCCTAGTACAGTTACTCCCACCTTTGTGCTTTTTAATGGCAAACATACTACATAAATATTACACTGCTATATATAATGGCCTAGTAACACATTACATACATAGGATTTTACACAGTACTTTTGACATCTGCTAAAAGAGAAAATATGTATTGATTCTGCCTTTTCTGGCTACAGAATTACCTGTACAGGTGTTTTTGTTTCTTTATGTTGATATGAATTATCTTGTGGAGTCCCCTGCTATCAGCCTGAAGAACTCCAGTAATTCCCGTGAGGCAATTGGCTATCAATATATTCTTTCACTTTTTGTTGATCTGAGAGAGTCCTTATTTTGCCATCTTTTTTCAGAAGGTAGTTTTGAATATAGGATTGTTGGTTGACAGCCTTTTTTCCTAGCGCACTTTGAATGTTTCCCTCTGCCTTCTGGCTTCCCTGTTTTCTGCTGAGACATCACCTGGCAATTTTACTGCAGTCTCCTTGTAAGAGTTGGGTCACTTTTCTATTGCTCTTTATTCTCACTGTATGGTTTACCTTCCTGTTTGTTTACATGTCTCATATTTTTGATATAAACTAGATAGTTTAGGAAATATAATGTAGCAACTTTGGGAACTGGACCCATTCCTTCTGGAGATTTTTATTGTTATGTGCTTATTTGTTCAGTGAGTGCCTGCATTATTACTTTATTTTTTCAATATTTATTTATTTGGTTGTGCTGGCTCTTAGTTGTGGCAGGCGGGCTCCTTAGTTGCAGCTCATGGGATCCTTAGTTGTGGCATGCGAACTCTTAGTTGCAGCATGCACATGGGATCTATTTCCCTGACCAGGGATTGGACTCAGGCCCCTTGAATTGGAAGTGCAGAGTCCCAACCATTGTGCCACCAGGGAAATCTCAAGTGCTTGCATTAGTTTAATAAAACCTGTTCCCCCTATAGTGAGAAGCCAGAGCTGGTGTACTGAATTAAGAATATGTAGATGAGTGACTTCCCTGGTGGCGCAGTGGATAAAGACTCCATGCTCCCAATGCAGGGGGCCCAGGTTCGATCCCTGGTCAGGGAACTATAACCCACATGCATGCCACAACTAAGGAGTCTGCGAGCCGCAACTAAGGAGCCCGCCTGCCGCAACTAAGACCTGGCACAACCAAATAAATAAATATATTTTAAAAAAAAGAACATGCAGATTATATGATCCTGCAATCCCACTCCTAGGTTAATATCTGGAGAAAACTACAATTCTAAAAGATACATCTGGGGCTTCCCTGGTGGCACAGTGGTTAAGAATCCGCCTGCCAATGCAGGGGACATGGGTTCAAGCCCTGGTCTGGGAAGATCCCACATGCTGCAGAGCAACTAAGCCCGTGAGCCACAACTACTGAGCCCACGTGCCACAACTACTGAAGCCTCTGCACCTAGAGCCCGTGCTCCGCAACAAGAGAAGTCACTGTGATGAGAAGCCTGTGCATCACCGTGAAAAGTAGCCCCCACTCGCCACAACTAGAGAAAGCCTGCACGCAGCAACAAAGACCCAATGCAGCCAAAAATAAATAAATTAAAAAGATACATCCATCCCTATGCTCACAGCAGCACTATTCACAATAGCCAAGAGATGGAATCAGCTTAAACGTCCATCGACAGGTGAATGGATAAAGAAGATGTGGTTAATATATACAATGGACTACTACTTGGCCATAAAAAAGAATGAAATAATGCCATTTGCACAACATGGATGAACCTAGAGATTATCACACTAAGTGAAGTTAAGTCAGGGAGAGAAAGACAAATACCAAATGCTATCACTTACATGTGGAATCTAAAATATGACACAAATGAACTTATCTATGGAACAGAAACAGACTCACACACATAGAGAATAGACTTGTGGTTGCCAAGGGGGAGAGGAAATGGTGGAGGGATGAACTAGGAGTTTGGAATTAGCAGATGCAAAGTATTATACATTGAACAGATAAACAACAAGGTCTTACTTTATAGCACAGGGTACTGTATTCAACATCCTATTATAAACTGTAATAAACTGAAAAAAATATAAATAAATAAATATATATGTATATATAACTGAATCACTTTGCTGTACAACAGAAGTTAATACATTGTAAATCAACTGTAGTTCAATAAAATTAATGTTTAAAGAAAAGAGTATAGTCCTTCAGAAGGGTTCACTGGCATAGCAGTCCTATCTTTCTCTCTTGCTAGCTTTTTATTGTCTCACAATTTGCCTAAATTTATAGGCCTTGGTTATGTCACAAAAGAGATTATAAAAATATTACCTAGCATACTAAGAAATGAATCTATGTATTTTATAACCTGTCTCTAATAGTGATAAAAGATAAAATTAAAAATCATAAAAATGACCAACAGCCCCCTCTTCTAACATAATTGAATAAAGTTTCTTAGCAATTAAGTTTAGCTCCACGAGAATGTTCTTGCTTTCAAGAAAATGATTTATGATCACCAATGATAAAATAAAGTTAACCGCCTAAAAGCATTCAATACTTCTTGCTACCTTGAACAACAATCAAATCCTCTAACACAAGTAAAATTCCTATAAGAAGTCCTTTTGAACACCGTTACTGTTACACACCACAGTCTTATAGGATTTGTAATCAGTCTCTTTTGTAATTTTTATTGTATAGTTTACAATATTGTGTTAATTTCTGCTGTACAGCAAAGTGATTCAGTTGTATATGTACAGATTCTTTTTTTTTAAAATTTATTTTTGGCTGTGTTGGGTCTTCCTTGCTGCGTGCAGGCTTTCTCTAGTTGCGGCAAGCAGGGCTACTCTTCATTGTGGTGTGCGGGCTTCTCTTGTTGCTGAGCAGGGCTCTAGGTGCGTGGGCTCAGTAGTTGTGGCTCATGGGCTCTAGGGCGCAGGCTCAGTAGTTGTGGTGCACAGGCTTAGGTGCTCCACGGGATGTTGGATCTTCCCAGGTCAGGGCTCGAACCCATGTCCCCTGAATTGGCAGGCGGATTCTTAACCACTGCCCCACCAGGGAAGCCTGCCTGTAATAATTCTTAATTGAATTCGTTTTGCCCCCGTATTTGACTAGAGGTATGATCTTGTGATCACTGGCAAGACAGCACCGAAAAAAACCCAAGATTAAACTTTTGCAGATGAGTAGAAATTAGATCCAGGACAAAACTGTAACTAAAAATAAGAAATGGCCTGAGGATAAAGTAGCTGACCTTCTATTCACAGGATAAAAATTCACAGACTCATATTGTATAATGATCAAATGAAGAAAACTGCAAGTTTTTCTGAATATTTATAAAATGGGTACTTCAATATATTCTTTGAGGAAATGAAAAACAACATGTGTTAACTAACGAAAGCATCAAAGAATTGGTAAAATATTTGAAACGACTACAAAAACTGTTTTACAAAAAAATTCAGTTTTAATTATATAAAATAAAAAACACATTGAGGGGTTATATTCAGCTACAATTAACAGGAAAAACCCACCATCTTCCTGACGGAAGGTGCTTATTCTCACATGTAAACAATGGGTCAAGGAAGCCACCGTACAACGCAGCAGAGAAACAAACTCCCATGTCATTCTTTTTGGTGGCACCATTGTAAATGCTATGGTGAGTCAGGAACACATACTCACTAGCACTATTAACAGCACAAAGTGTTTCCTACACAAATTAGACATTATGAAGATATAATCCAGAGAAGAGTGGAATCAGAGAATATTCCCAACCATAAAACACTGGAATACTTAGACAGTGGACACAAGAGCCCTTACAGAAAAAATTCAAACTCTGATGCATCTCTGATGTAGAAGGTATGAAGACAGCAGGGGAAACTATATATCCATAAAAATGGAAATCAAACATTTGTTGGTGGTGTTAACGACACTCTTGACTATAAGGACAGAGTCTGGAAAATAAGGTGGAAGATGGTGTCACTGAAGCTCCTATGAATCTGCCTCTCTACCAGTGTGGGGATTCCAGTATCTGAAGAGTATCTTCTTTGTACCTGCTTTTAAATCACACACAGGTGAGCTATTGGTGAATGCTGATATGGAACGAAAAAGGGGATGGATTATGGAAAGTCTAGATCTTAATATTACTCACAGGCAAGATATCTCCAACTCCATAGATTTTTTTGTATTATCACAAGTCTCATAGTTTATTCACCAAATACCAGTCAGAAGGAAATACAAAGCATAACTTACATGAAACTATATTTTTTGACATCTTTCCCATATATAAAATTTATTCCAAGTGTTTAGTATAATGGAAAATGAAAAAAGGTTCCTATACTCACCACCACCAAAAAGTATCTTTCTCAGTGAAAAGGGTACTATATATAATAGATTATGAATATCCAGGAACTGCCACACAAAGCTACTAGGCATAACCCAACAAATACCAAACTGCCATTTTACAATGGCTCATTAACTGAGAATGAATAGAACATTATAAAAATTTAAGACTAACTGCATATTAGAAATGCACTTGTGGACTTCCCTGGCAATCCAGTGGTTAAGACTCTGTGCTCCCATTGCAGGGGGTGCAGGTTTGATCACTGGTAAAGGGACTAAGATCCCACATGACGCATGGCACAGCCAAAAAAAAAAAAAAAAAAAGGAAAAAAAAGAAATACACTTAAGTTCACCCATGGATCCAACAGGGTTAAAATGGAAAGAAAAATAATCATTATCTGATTAAAGGAAAAATCACTACCTTTAAATCTTATGTACTATTGTTGAAAGACGATGTACACAATTACCTCACATTAATATTCATTTCTAAAATTAGGAGAAATCCACTGTTCAAGGATACACTTGAAGAAAGATCCTTACTAAACAACATATTTATAAAACTTAAAAAAAACCTCTTTCATATTGAAGGTTTTCTGGAACATTAGGCATGGAGTACTTTCCATTAAGTTATCTCATGTTATTTACATTTATACTTCTTCTTCATGGAAATTCTCATACATGATGTTGGCCAACTGAAGTTGTTACCCAGGCTGTTTACAAATGCAGTTTTATCTAGGGAATCCTTTCATCCTTTTAAACTACTGAGATCAGAGAAGCCTTTCCCATTCTCCACACTTTATATGTTTTCTATGCAGTGTGCAGTCTCATGTGTCTTCAAATGATTGAGAGATAAATGAAGGCCTTCCCACATTCCTGACATTGATAGGTTTTTTATCCAGTGTGAATTCTTTCATGCAGTTGAACATAAGTGGAACGGAAGGTTTTCCCACATATTTTACATTCATAGGGTTTTTCTCCAGTATGGGTTCTTTCATGAACTTTGAAACCTTTTTTTGAACTAAAACATTTACCACATTGTTTACATTGATAAGGTTTCTCTCCAGTGTGACTCCTTTCATGGGTTCGAAGAGAACTGTGGTATCTGTAGGCTTTCTCACAGTGTTTACATTGATACGGTTTCTCTCCTGTGTGAATTCTTTCATGTGTTTGAAGGCTTTCATTACAACTAAAGGCTTTTCCACATTGTTTACATACATAGGGTTTCTCTCCAGTGTGAGTTCTTCTGTGTACTCGTAAGGAACAGTAGTAACTAAAGGCTTTGCCACATTGTTTACATTGATATGGTTTCTCTCCACTGTGAATCCTTTCATGTATTTTAAGAGAACTGGGATTAATGAATACTCTCTCACATTTTTTACATTTATAAGGTCCATCTCTAGTGTGTGTTATCATATGTTTTCGAAAGGTTTTTTGCCATGTGAAGGCTTTCCCACATTCTTTACACTTATAGGGCTTTTCTCCAGTGTGGATTCTTTCATGATTTCGAAGAGAACTGGCAGTACTCAGTACTTTAGAACATGTTTTACATACATACAGTGTCTCTCCTGTGTGATTTCTTTTGTGTATTTGGAAGGAACTGAAATAATTAAAGGCTTTGCCACACTGCTTACATTCATAGGGTTTCTCTCCTCTGTGAATTCTTTCATGTATTTGAATAGTTTCAGGACTTTTAAAGGCTTTTCCACATTGTTTACATTGATAGGGTTTCTCTCCGTTGTGACTCCTTTCATGCATTCGAAGACAACTGGGATAAATGAATGCCTTCTCACATTTCTTACATTTATAAAATCCATCTCCAGTGTGTGTTACCATGTGTTGTCGAAAGCTTGTTTCCCACGTGAAGGCCTTCCCACATTCCTTACATTCATATGGTTTTTTCCCAGTGTGATTACTTTCATGTATTTGGAAACGTTTTTGAGCACTGAATCTTTTACCACATTGCTTGCATTCATAGGGTTTCTCTCCACTGTGAATTCTTTTATGTGTTCGGAAGGATTTCTGATATGGAAATGCTTTTCCACATTGCTTACATTCATAGGGTTTCTCTCCAGTGTGACTCCTTTCATGCATTCGTAGAGAACCAGGATAAATGAATGCTTTCCGACATTCTTTACATTTATATGGCTTTACACCATATTTTTGATACTCTCGTGTTTTGTGTTCAATGTGACATCTCATGTGTCTATTAAGGGATGAATGATCCATGAAGACTGTTCCACATGCACTGCATTCACATGGTTGTAATCCAGGAGTTTTCTTGTTCAGATTGATATTTGGAATAAGGTTGAAATTTTCTCCACATAAACTAATGTCTTTACTTTTACAGAATCTCTCTACCATAAAAGTTCTGTAATAAATGAGAATATTATTAATGACTTCTTCATTAATCATTTTACATTTATTATATTTATTATGAATTATAGGAACTGGTTTTCTATCATGTGTGAACTGTTAGAAATTGAATACACTGAATGTTCTCAATGGGACTTCACACCTTCTATTAAAAAGTGATATTCAAGTATAGGTTTCATTGTTAATGACTGCAAGTGAACTATTTTGCAAACACTAAATATTTATATCCCATTTAAGAAAATATTTTTGGGAAACATTTTCTAAGAATAACTCAATATGGGGCTTCCCTGGTGGTGCAGTGGTTAAGAATCCACCTCCCAATGCAGGGGACACAGGTTCAAGCGCTAGCCTGGTAAGATCCCACACGCCGTGCAGCAACTAAGCCCAGGTTCCACAACTACTGAAGCCCGTGAGCCTAGAGCCCGTGCTCTGCAACAAGAGAAGCCACCACAGTGAGAAGCCCGCACAGCGCAACCAACAGCAGCCCCTATTCGCTGCAACTAGAGAAAGCCTGCACATAGCAATGAAGACCCAACACAGCCAAAAATAAATTAAAACAAACAAACAAACCTCAATTTGAAGGCAGGGTTATTATGTTGCTTCTTTTAAATTTTTCATAATATTACTGCAATTCTCACGAGACGGTGCTTTGTATTTTAAGTGTGACTCACCTTAATTTTCTCCCCTGGTTTTTGTACTGATCTTCAATGTCATGATATTCCCGTTTTGCTCCTGAAATGCAGACCCAGAAAAATGATCCCAAAGTACTATAAATTATAGAAAAATTATTAGATTCTAGGTCCAGGATGAGCTCTGACCATTTCTAGTTTCTTTACCAATGTCTTCCCTTTCCACGTTCCACATCTTGGAACAATATTGACAGGTAAGAAATACTTCTTATCTAATTGACAAAGTTAGGGAATTTCTTCATTCTTACCGACTGCAGCCAGATTCCTTAAGGTTTCCTGCATCACATCTCTGTAGAGTTTCCTCTGTGAAGGACCCAATAAAGCCCACTCCTCCAGTGTGAAGTCCACAGCCACATCCTCTATGGTCACTGAGTCCTAAAATACCGAAAATATGTGTACACCGAGACGCATGAGATTGACAGAACTAGACATCCACACTTCATTTATAGGAAGTTTACGTACGATTCTGTTATTTACAAAGTTATTCTATGACTTGATCATGAGAAACTTACTCTCCACACTTCCTCAATAATTTAGCAGCATCATGAAAAAATGAAAATTATTTACACATTATCACTTATATCACAATGGCAGAGCCCAGAGAATGCAGGGAAATGACAGAAATACTGTACAAATAAAACAAATATCATTTTAAGAACATCAATTTCTTGTGAAAAAAATTCTTTCATCTTCTTCCTATGATGCTCCATTTACAGCATTTCATAAGGAAGAGGATCAAGACTCATGAGGCTTCAATGAATAGAAACACTGTCAAGAACTGGAAGCTTTTTCCTAGTCCCATCATCTAACATCAGAGTCCAGGTGCCTGGAGAAATCGAACTTTTAACAAATCCCAGCTGGCCACATTCTCTCAAAGTCCTCCAGGCCTTTAAAGAAATCAGACGCAGACGCCTGAATATATTCTTCTGGGGAACCATTGCCTTCTACTTGTGTAACAATTATCAAAGACTCTATTTTTCCTTTCTCTCTATATATAATTTGATGCAGCTAGAAAATTTGAAACTTAGAGCTCACTCATGAGGAAGAAGCAATATTATATTAGACCACAAAATCCCTATACTCATGTGCCTCAGGGCTGCTTCCAGCCAAATTTTAGAACACACAGTGCAATTACGTGCCAGAAAAACTCTTCTCATCACACCCTAACAGTATACCCTGGGCCTGTCCTTAAGGAACAGTTTAAGAGCTACAGTTTGCAAGGGGGTTCACTGAGGTCCATAATAGTGTGATGGTGAATTTTCCCATGATTAGAAAATATGTATAGGTTTCATCAGTGGTTTTCTCCAACACAACATAAAGTCTCCATTCTGCAATTTCAGCTACAAGTGTTGGGCATGCAGCCACACTGGCTACTGCCAGGTGAAAATCTAGTTCTGGGATTTATGAATTTAGAAGCTGTGATTCTTAATCTCACAAGAAGAGAATTTAAAAGCTTGAAATAAACAAGTCCTCCCAGAGACATAAGAGCACTGACTTCAAAGGGCAAACCAATGTCCTAAAACTGGAAAAAAGAAAAGATGTTTTTAAAATATGACCCAAATATTCAGTTCTTAACGCCTATACCCAAAAGAATCTGTTTCACCAGAGTCTAACAAAAAGACCAAAAAGAACTAAAAGATACAACACAATATTTATGAAGCCTGGCATAACCTTCTTTAACACAAAACTTAAGATACACATAATGAAATTAACTAAAGGAAAAGAAAGAAAGAAATAGAACATGTAAGTAACAACTAAGAGTTTTCTAAAATTAATGATAGACAATACCTATAGGTTCATGAAGCTCAGTGAACAGAAAACATGAAAACACAGAAATGGAGATCAAAGTATATCATATTCAAACTAGGGAAAAAACGAAGAGAATACACTGTAAGAAGCTAGAGAGAAAAATGTAAAATGCAAAAGTAATAAACTCTTGGAAAATATCACAGAACAAAATCTAGGTCACCTTGGGTTTGGTAACAAATTATCAAATATAACAACAATCACAAGATTTATAAAAGGAAAAAAAAGTATAATTTCACTTCATTAAAATGAAAAATGCCTCTTTCAAGAGAAAGTGTAAAGAGAGTGAAAATCACAGAATAGGAGAAAATCCTTATAAAATGCATACATGATAAATGACTGGTATTCAAAATATCTAAAGTATTATTGTCAAAGTAAGAAGACAAACCACCAATGAAAAACTGGCCGAATATCTAACAAACAGCTTCCCAAAGAAGACATACAGAAGGGAAACAGGAAATATGAAAATGTGCTCAACATCAAATGTCAATGGGAAATTGCAAATGAAACAATGAGATATCACTACACACTTATTTAATGGCTAAAATGCAAAACACTCAAAACAACAAATATTGGTGAAAAGGTGAAGAAAATCCTCATTCATTACTGGGGGAAATGGAATTTGGTAGCCCTACAGTGGAAAACAGGAGCTTCCTTTCAAAACACTACATACTGAGTAAGATCCAGCAATCACACTCCTTGCTATCTGTCCAAATGACTTCAACTCTTATAGCTCTTAGGTTCACATGAAACCCATACACGAACACCTGTAGGGGCTTTATTCATAACTGGCATAAGTCAGAGGTAAGCAAGATATCTTTCAAGAGTCAAATAAATAATGAGTGGTATAGCCATACGATGAAATACTGTTCACTGATGAAAAGAAATGAGGTAGAGCTATGAAAACACATGGAGGAAGCATAAAAGTATATTGCTAAGTGAAAGAACCCAATCTGACAAAGCTATATACAACATGATTCCAAGTATATGACATTCTGGAAAAGACAAAAGCATGAGACAGGAAAATGATCTTTGGTTCTGGAGGATTTCGGGATTAGAGGAAGCGATGAATCAATCTCTGAAGCAGAGAGGAAGTTTAGGAAAGTAAAATTACACTATATGTGCAGAAATGATTAATACATGTTATTATACATTTGCAAAATCCATACATTATGCAACACAAAAAGTCAACGCTAATGTCACCTGCCCACTTTAATGCATCAGTATTGGTTCAGTAATTGTAACAAATGGACCAGTCATACAAGATTTAAAGAATAATGACTACTGTGTGGATGCCGAGGCGTTATTTGGGAACTCTGTAATTTCTGATCAGCTTCCTAGTAAACCTAAAAAAAGCTGAAGTCTATTTTAAAAAAAGAGCACTGACTCATTACAACTCATCCTGATGACTGCTTGATGTTTGGTTAGGTGTGGCGACAGTTGGTTTTGGTCCTTCATCAAGGCTGTCTCAACTAAGGGATGAAGGGGAGCAACTCTCCACTGAGCTCCATCATGTTCCAGGGTGTACTGTCATCTTTAGTCTATTCACTCCCCAGAGCTGTGTATTCAGTGAATCCCAGGCAGCTACCCAGGGAACCAAGGTGTTGGAGAGGGTGGCTCCAACAGCACCACAGCATCTTTCAAAGGACTGAAGAAAGAAATGTCATCTCTCCAAGGGAGCATAAGCCCAACGGCCAAGGTTTGGCTCCATCGTATCACAAGTAGGTGTCAGTGGCCGAGCTGAGCTCCTGGGGTGCTGTTTCCAGTACCAAAGCCATAATAGGCACCTGAGTGGAGTCCTCTGTTTGTAAGAGATCCCAGTATGGGGGGATAATTGCAGCTTTAATGGCATATTAATGTGAGACCTAGGACAGTGCCTTGCATCAGAAGCCTATGGCCAACTTAAGGCCCTCCTCAGAGAGCCTCCCATCACTGCTCGCAGGGCTAGAGGTCTCCTCATGACACTGATTGCCTTATAGAGCTTAAGAAACCCGAGTTCAAGTTGGGTTTGAACAAATCCCTTTGCTGTGCCAAGCTGAGACGGTGAGTGTTGTCGACTGTAACCGAGAGGCTAAGGATCTTTGTTGCAACAGATGCAGGGGCAACAGCCTCAGAGTTACTTAAAAGTTTTGGTGAGCCTTCTGGAATCTCACCACTTACAGGCTGCCTTTCCCTGTCTCTTCTCTTTCGCTAAAATAACGGCTCTTTTGAAAGTAGTGACCGTTTTTTGGGCTCACCTCATTCACAGGGTATAATCATCCTCCTACTCCCCCAGTCCTACCCTCAGCACTAATGTCTGCGCAAACCCAGCCTCAGTCACACCTTCACTCTAAACACAGATAGGTTCCCTCTCAGACATCAACCCAGGACCACAGGAAGGAGGGCCCCATTCTCATATTCCTGCTCCCAAAGTACAAAAAACTGACAGAACCTTTCAACTCAGTATCCTCCCTGTATACAGCCCAGGCTTGGTGGGGTCAGCAGTGCAACACAGGGCAGCACAGGGCACAGGAAAATCTCCCCAGCAAACAGCAGCTCACAGGGCAGGAGCCTCCACACTTTCTTATCAGCCTGTCCAAGTAAGAGGCACGAGGGGAAAGGCAGGGGGTGAGGCTCAACTTTCAGTAGTGAAACAACAAATACGTGGGTCCCAAATAATCATTACTAGAATAAAAACTTTAAGAAAAACAGGCATTTGCACTGGATTGTTTTATATAAAAAAACACTAAAAAGATGATGAAGGCTTAATCAAAACTGGTTATCTGAGGGTGGCTGGCATTAAGAGCAGAGAAGTGGGGCAACATGTGGGCAGGGAGTCTTAATTTCTTCCCTTAGGAATTTAATTTTAACCATTCTATATAGAAAACCACTGCAAGATTTGATCCTTTAAACAGTAATGGATATAAAAGTGTAAACCACAAAAAAATGAAAACTCCCTTTCTAACTAAAGGCACACAGGATATTATAGGTTTTCTCGCCATTACAGTAAACGTTGGAGATATTTTCAGAAATAAGTGGCATATTACACTGTATTTTAGGTTTGCAATTAAGCCTTAAATGGACTAGGAATTTGAAAGATTGACGTAAACTTTGAGGTGTTTTCCTCGTATCAATTGAAATAGAATTTGTTTCTTCTTTTCTCCCACATCCATTAAAATAGAAATTCATTTGCTTTAGGAATACTAGAGGACTTTTAATTGTTAAAGTTCTCTAGGGACAGGCACTTACAAACACTGACCTAAAAATGGAAAAGCACCTGAGAACTTAAATGCACCCATTCCACGTCTTGAGGTTCTCTTGTCTAAATGAAACAAAAATTCTACTTGACCTCACAATTTTCTTGCCTTAGATGGTATTTGTTAATCAACATAGATTTTAAAAGCCCAAGTGTTAATGGAAAATAGAATCAAAGGGCTGTAATCTTGAATGGATAAAGGAATCCAAGAAAAGAAACACAAATATTGGAATCAAAACATACAAGCAGGCTGTGTCCGTACAATTCGGAAGCCCATATTCAGAAAGTTGAACATCTTTACAGACTTGAGAGTCTAGATAAGCCCGGTTGAGATAAAACTCCTGTAAACGGTCAGTCCCTCAATGAGGGCAGGGACACCTGGGCAGCCACAGGAATAAACTCTGGGAGCTCCACAAACCCTCCCCAGTCCTGTAAGCAGGGAAGCTCTCCCTACCCCAGGCTTCCATTATCACAAGTCAGGAAACTCTAAGCCTGATTCAGGTTAAGGTTCTGATCCAAATGGACTCCCATATTCATAAACCCTTTGTCCACGAGACAGAACACCTCATCCTCACAGACTTCTCAATGGGCACAAATTACACTCTGAGTGCACCTATTATCATGGAGGGACCACTCAAATATAACATTTAAAATGCCTAGGCTAGGACTTTCCTGGTGGCGCAGTGGTTGAGAGTCCGCCAGCCGATGCAGGGGACACGGGTTCATGCCCCGGTCCGGGAAGATGCCACATGCCGCAGAGCGGCTGGGCCCATGAGCCATAGCCACTGAGCCTGCGCGTCCGGAGCCTGTGCTCCGCAACGAGAGAGGCCACAGCGGTGAGAGGCCCGAGTACCGCAAAAAAAAAAAAAAAAAAAAAAAAAAAAAATGCCTAGGCTAAAGGAAATCACAAGTACCACCCTGAAAGGGCAACATCCCTATACCCTTGTGAACTTGCACCCCCCAGATTTCAGGGCTCTGTAGCTTCTCACAGTATAAGGACTACCATTGGTGGGTGTGAGCAGGTAGGATTGGGCAGGAGGAGGATGTCCAGGAAGATCCACTTCCCTGTGCAGGCTCAAAGGGGGCCTTAGTTTGAAGATACTGACTTCAGGCTCTGCTCCCCACTACAGGCGCTCTCAACCACTACTGATATTTTATGTAAGATACCCAGAAAGGCAAATATATAGAATCAGAAAATAGATTAGTGATTTCCTAGGCCTCGGGATGAGAAGGGAGAGTTACTACTAATGGACATGAGGTTCATTTTGGGAGTGATGGAAATGTCTTAAAATTAGTGTGGTGACAGTAGAACAAGTCTTTAAATACGGTAAGCACCAGTGATCATTTAAATACAGAAACCCTGTTTGGACAATTCAGCAAAATCACTCAAACCCAGTGTGTACGTGGAAATGAGAAGAAAATTCTCAGCCACTTTTATTAATTCACCCAGAAAACCCCAAGTGATCTATTACTTTCAGGAAAAATATGTCAGTCATTTATTATTTCCAAGGCAAGTTTAATTAGTACGTAAGTAATCACACTTGAATACTTTTTGTCTCCAAGTCTAAATCCTGACATTTCATTTGAAATCAACGAACAGTAAAGGAGACTCCAAAAGAACTCACCTTACTCAGGGAATTAAAAAAGTGAAACAAAAATTCTTAACAACTGGAATGTAATACTGAAAATTTTTTTCCCCCTGAAATTCAACTCTCTTACCTCTTTGTTAATATTTTACATGGTCTTTCAAGCTCTATTAATTAAATACATTTTACACTATTGAAAAGAAAAACTTAAATAAGTGAATAAATCTTTTGAAGGGGACTAACCCAGGGACGGGCAGTGGTCACAGCACAGATCGTCCAGAAAAGTTTCATAAAAAACCTCGACAAAAGGACTTCCCATAGTATGTCTTCCCAGAAAAAAAAACGGGGAGGAGAAAGAATTTCATACACCTACTTCCAAGTAGTTATTCTTGGCTTCCCGCTCCTGTAAAACATACACCGACCGCCCCCCTTCCCAATGCAATCCACGACTCTGCGCAAATAGTAAAAACAATTAAAATATTGGGTTTGTGTGAAATGGACCACGGAAGATGAACAGTTGACAGACGATGTGAATCGGAGAGGGGAAACTGACGTTGTGAAGACGGGGAATAACATGGAAATGTAATGATTTACTACAAGCCCTACAAAGAGCTACTCTGCTCGCGGGCCTTTGATTTGAGACTTTGCTTCCCAAACATTTGGAAAACTCAGAGGAAAACGGGTGCCCCCTGGGCAGCTAGGAGGGGCTGGGACCCGTCAGGGAACAGATAATCCCAGGACCGAATCCTGGAGAACGAGTCACGATTGTCACCTGAAGACGGCGCCCGAGTTCACAGCACAATCCGGGAGAGAAGAGGGGCTGCGGGCGCAGAGCCGCGCAGAGAGACGCCGGGGCGGAAGTTCCTGCACGAAGTGACAGAACAGGACGCCTGGGGTCCCGGCTGCCGGGCCAATCCCCACGCTGCGAGCCGGAGGGGACAGAGGTACGAGCGGCGCCGCAGGCCCCGCGTATCCGTAGACTCCGGCGTGGAGCGCTAGGAGGCCGTGTCAAAAAGATGGCCGGCTTCGGCCGATTTCGACCAGTCCCTCCGCGGCGGCCGCAGCCTGGGGCACCACACTCACCATTTCGAGCTTTCCTGAGTCTGAGTCCTTCCTAACGACTCCAAAGACCCGTGCAGATACGTGACATGGAGGGCTCTCCAGGGGTAGTGAACCGCACACAGCCAGCGGCTCTAGGCGCAATTGGAGAAAGAAATGACGTCCACGCCAGTGCAGAGCATCGCCCCACCCACCTGCCTCAGCAGCCTCCCGGTTGGACAGATTTCCAATACCCCGCCCCCTCGTGCCTGAGTGACAACCTGCGGGAGGCAGCCTGACTCAGTTGAATCACTTAGCGCCGCTGGGATTGAATCTGTCCTCGCCTGGCACTTAAAGTTTGTAACAGAACTTTTCCCTGGCCTGGGATTCCCTGGCATGGAACCGTGCTTCTTGTTAAGAAAGGCAGACACTTAGATGTGAACTCACCGTTTGTAATAAAGAGGCTGGCTCCAGTTTCATCTTTGCGCCTTGACAGCGCTGAGCCTTCCACCCATCCCTCCCCATCCCCACTCATTAGGTACTTAAGCTGAAGAATCCCAGAGCACTTGGCTTTGGTAGGAGGTCTGAATCACTCAGTCCTAGCTGGGTGCCAGGACGAATCTCAGTCAAACCACAAGCTGTGAGGTGTGTGCATTAACTTCTTAGCTGTACATTTTACACTAGAAGGAAATTTATTTTAGATTAGTGTTCCCTGTGTGCCTATAAAACTTTGAAATGTCAACAGCTATAATATATATAAGGCAATTGTATTCCCATTTTCACTGACAGAAGAAAAACAGTAAGTTGTACTTAACATTGGAGTGTACCTGGAAACTCTTCCTGCCCCCCACCCGCAGCTGTACTGAGGGATAACTGACTAATAAAACTGCATTTAAAGATGACAACATGATGATCTGATACACTTATACTGTATAGTATAATTGAAATGTAGGAAGAGAGTGAATCTTTTTATTTTTTTGAGGGACTCCTAAATAAGCATTTTAATGGGAAATGGCAGAAATCACAATAGACTATTATCATTGTGGAAGTATCAATTGCGCACTTTAAAAGTATTCTTGTTCGATGTCTGTCTGTTTCTTTATTCCTTGGTTCTCTCATTCCACAAGTGCATAGGTTATTTTTTCTGTAGATCTGGGGAAAATGGGCCAGGGGTGGAAGGTCCATCCAGGCTAGACAGTGAACAGACCATGACTGTTCAGCACAGAAGGAAACTTGAAAAGTGTTTTAGCACCTGGAAGTCTGGCTGGACTTAGGGGAGCAACAGGGCTGAGAATACTCCAAAAGTAGATACTGGAGAGCGAGGGACTCTAAGACAGTAAGATGGGTGTCTGTGAAAATAGTGCTGGCCTAAGAAAAGCTCTAGGGAGAGATGGGCTTAATATTATCGGTGGGCTTGGATCACTACTTGTGATCATGAGGGTTGGTGCCAGCTCTAACCCTTTGGGTTTCTTGGACCTTGATGAATTATTTTGTCCTTTTCTGGCAAAGCTGAATCCTGGTCTTTAGGCTCCGGTGACAAGTTATCTGGAATTTCCATTGGCTGAGAAGCCACTAATTCCCTGTCTGCGTCCACGTCTGCGTCCATGTCTGGGTCCATGTCTGGGTTGGAACTCAGCGGTAGTGAAGGTGTTCTAGGAGGTTCCTGAAAAGGGCAAACGGACGAAATAGGAGGTGTGGTGGTAAAAGCAGCAGTTGTGCTGGATGCAGAAGTTGGTGTTTCTAGGGAAGGCAGTTTGGGGGAATATAAACTCTCCAACGCTTGGATAGTTTCCTTGGAAGATGGAGAAATACTTGGGTCAGTTGAATTGACGGCAGCAAGAGTTTCTGCTGGTGGCTTTTTGGAAGGTGTTACAAATTTGATAACAGAGGGGATTTTTTTCTCTGCAAATTTCTCAGCTGGATTCTCAACCTTTATAGATTTGAAAGCTTCCTATTGGAGGAGTTCAAAGATTTGAGGGTAAATGAAGAATATAAGCCAGAGTGTCTGTAGTCACTGCAGCTAGGGGTCTTGGCACCAGGCTGCGGTGGCTTCTTTTTCCCTCCATTCTCCTCATCTATGGATCTCTCGCTGCTGACTTCACTGATGTGTAAAGCTTCAGTCTCCCTCAAGCCTGCCCACTGGCATAGGAACCGTATTCAAAATCTCTGGGTGCGAGACAAACTTGTACACAAACTTCTGACCCCTCACGTTTTCAATGATATTCTTCATATAATAGTATCTGAGGGGTCGGCTGTGTTTGTCATAATTCATGTTAGGCTTGTTCTTTTGAATCCCTCAGAGACGAGCCACCTCTTCTGTCTACAAATGCTTGAACTCCCCGTCATTAGAGGTCCAGCAGATCATGTGATCGTTCTGAGGCTCCTTTAGGAGCTGAAGGAGGAACTGCCACAGGGTGATGGCATTGTTAACAGCAATGAAGGAGGCCACTTGCGAGGCTGCCTCAGGGTCTCTGCCTCAAACATCATGCTTCTCTCCACCGGCCACCTCCTAACATTGAGAACTCAAGGACAGTGAGGCAGCCACTGACACCCCCGTGGTGGAGCCAGATATAAGACTTTAATTTATTTAAGAAAATGAACATCCTCTTAAATGACATTAAACACACAAAAAAGCAGCATCACAAATATTTGTAGGCCATATCAGTTGGAAGTCTCAATCTCAGTTAACAATGTCAATACTCAAGCCCACATCATATATATATATATATATATATATATATATAAAATTTGTAATGGTTACAAAACTGAAGATGAACCATATCCATATTTTATCTTTATGGTGAATCTTTACTGATAATCAAGGAAAGCAGGACTTTCTATATTGCTACCCTCTATTTACTTACACAAGAAAGCAGATCCTGAAACAGTGTTTAAGGTGTATTATGTGGTGGAAATACAAGTGATCAATAGTGACATCTTCATTTACTGAGGCAGACTTTGATATAAGAAGAGGGATGTGATAGGACCATAAAATGTAGAGTTGGAGATATCCTCCCTGAAGGTTAAATCAGGAACTAGGTATTCCAGAATTCATCCCTTTTGTGGTTCCATGGTAGAATTCACCAATAGCCTCTTTTGCATGAGATTTGGAAAGCTGATGTGAAGAAGGCGTTAGTCAGATTTCTGAGCCATCATACAGATAGAGACAGATACATCGGAGTCAAGGATACCATCTTCCAGCTTATTTTTCAGATTCTTTGCTTTCCTAATTAAGAGTATTCTCAGGGGCTTACCTGGTGGCACGTGGTTGAGAGTCCGCCTGCCGATGCAGGGGACACAGGTTCGTGCCCCGGTCTGGGAGGATCCCACATGCCGCGGAGCGGCTGGGCCCGTGAGCCATGGCCGCTGAGCCTGCGTGTCTGGAGCCCGTGCTCCGTAACAGGAGAGGCCACAGCAGTGAGAGGCCCGCGTAGCGCAAAAAAAAAAAAAAAAAAAAAAGAGTATTCTCAAACCCACCAATGATTTATTTGACTCCATTTTCATAGAGGTGTAGCTTTCCACTGATGTCTTTATAAGATCCATATGAACAATCCATTGGGATTTAGATTTTTCTGTAAGGCCTTTTGTGTCCAACAGGAAACTATTCAGACTTTACTGCTTGGGAATATTCTCCGATTCTCTTCTACTTTATATTCACATAAGTCTTAATTGCATAGGAAACACCTTATTCTGTCAATAGTGCTAATGAGCATGTTTTCTTTTTTTTAATTTATTTATTTAATTTATTTATTTTTGGCTGCATTGGGTCTTCGTTGATGTGCGCGGGCTTTCCCTAGTTGAAGCCAGTGGGGACTACTCTTGGTTGCGGGCTTCTTGTTGCTGTGGCTTCTCTTGTTGCTAGGCGTGCGGGCTTCAGTAGTTGTGGCGTGCGGGCTCTAGAGCACAGGCTCAGTAGTTGTGGCACATGGGCTTAGTTACTCTGCAGCATGTGGGATCTTCCCAGACCAGGGCTCGAACCCGTGGCTCCTGCATTGGCAGGAAGATTCTTAACCACTGCGCCACGAGGCAAGTCCCTAAAGCTAATATTTTTAATGATGGAAGGTTGGATGCTTTCACCTGAAGATAAGGAACACAACAAGGATATCTGGTCTTGCCACTTCTACTTGAGAACGTACTGGAGATTTTAGCCAAAACCGTTATACAAGAAAAGGCAATAAAACACCTAAAGATTGGTTAGGAAGATGTAAAATTATTTCTACTTCCAGATTGGCTATCTTCTATTCAGATAAATGTAAAGAATCTAGTTTAAAAAAACAAAACAGGGCCTTCCCTGGTGGCGCAGTGGTTGAGAGTCCGCCTGCTGATGCAGGGGACACGGGTTCATGCCCCAGTCCGGGAAGATCCCACATGCTGCGGAGCGACTGGGCCCGTGAGCCATGGCTGCTGAGCCTGCGCGCCTGGAGCCTGTGCTCCGCAGCGGGAGAGACCACAACAGTGAGAGGGCCGCATACCGCAAAAAAAAAAAATAATAATAAATTTAAAAAAAAATCAGTGGTGGTCAGTAGCAGTGTGCCTGGGAGCAGAGGCCTGAGGTCAGTGTCTCCAAGTACTGTGTCCTGGGTTAGAGCTTATGCATTTGGGAGCTTATTTTAGTCACAGCCTTAAACTGAGTCCTGATGAGTTTTCTCACTGTGGGAATGGAATTCTGAGAAAGGGAGTGGTTCCATTATTACCCAGAGAGAGGAGGGAGAGAGTTTATTCCTGTGGCTGCTCAGCTGGCCCCTACCCTCCTCCACCAGGGACTGACCTGGTCCAGCAGTTCTGTCTCAACCAGGAGAGCCTAGCGTGTGTTAAACTTTCTGAACGTGGCTCCTTTTGTCCTGTGGGTTGCTGGCTACTTATCTGTACTGATTCCAATATTTGTGTTTCCTTCTTTGGATTCTTTTATCCATTGAATAGTGCAGCCATTTGGCTCTAGTTTCCCTTAGTACTATATAATTAATTCCCCTGTGAGAAATAACATTTTTGGTTTGGGGGGGGCTTAAAAATCTAGGTTGATTGAGAGAAATGATGTCAGCAAGGCAAGAAAATTGTGGAACTAAATAGAATTTTTGTTCCTTTTAGGCAAGAGAACCTCAAGATGTGAGATGAATGTTTAAGTTTTCAGGTACGTTTGATTTTCAGATCAATGTTTGTATATGCATGTCCCTAGAGAACATTGAAATTTAAAAGCCTAAAGCAATTGATTTCCTTTTTTAATTGATGTGAGGAAAACTATTCAAAGCTTATGTAAATCTTTGAAAATCCTGCTACATTTAAGGAGCTAAAGCCAAGCCTCTACTGCATTATAATATTCTACTTATTCCTGAAAATAACCCCCATGAAAGATAGAGTGGAAGGATAAGCCAGGATGTACCTTGTCGTTTTAGTTAGCAGAGATTTGAAATTTTTCCTTTCCTGAAAAATTTATGGTTTATACTTCAGTAATTGTGTTTAAAGGAATTAAATCTTAGAATGGTTTTTTATATACAAAGGGTGAGAAATATTAGTAAATAGTAAATCATTGTATATATAAATTTTTCTGTTTATTTCAAAGTAACTCTGTAAGATAGGAAATTCTATTTCTAAATTGTAACTCACCACCAACATACCCTGGTTTCCTTCAGCACTGTTACTCCAGCCACCCCCAACATACACTTTTGATTATTTATTGAGCCTCCTGTGTTTTTTTATATAAGAACAGGCAATTGGGAATGCATATATTTGTTGCCCACCTTTGTCTTTGTAATGAGTAGTTGGAATCTGCAGAGTTGATGTTTGCTGACAGCTTACCACCCCAATCCCCCCCACCCCCGCCACCCGTCTCTCCCTCTTCCCCTTGTGTCCCCACCTGGACAAGCTGTTAAGAAAGTCCTGGGGCTCCCTCCTCTGGCACTGGCTTCAGATACCAACTGCACAAGCAGAACTCTTTCCCTGCCCTCGCCCCCCCTCAAAGATTTTTTCCTTGCTCAAACTATTAAAGTTTGAGCCTGATTAACAGACTCCTGAACCTCCTAGGCCTATTTGTGTAGTTCTTTGTAAATCCATTTTTAGTAAGAACCCTGCTTTGTCAGTTGAACCAGAATCCCCCTACCCCCCATATCTGATCGCATTTCCCCACTTTCATCACCCCTCAAGTGATGTGTGATCACCCTGGCCTGTCTTCGGTACAATCCTGTTAGGTCCGTTTAGTCAGAACCCCCTAACTCCTGACTATTTCTTTTAATATTCCATCCCCACCTTGACCTCTGGCCATGAATTCCCACTCGCCCATACTGTATTCAGTGTTGAGCCCAAACTCATTTTTCACCTCCTGTGAAATCCCATTGCAGTGGTCTCTATACCTGTCACAGTGGTTCTGGGTAAAATTTGCTTTACGCTCTTTGACAAGTGTCATTGAATATTTTTTCTTTAACACCCCCTAGCCATGATAAAAACCCAGGCCAGGATCCTTTCCTTGCTTGCTGAAGCCATTTCAGAGCTGCCTGAGAGGCGGTTCCTGCTCTCTTCTGAGACTCCAATTGTGTCATAAGCCTCATCCTACCCTGCGTGTGTGTGTGTGTGTGTGTGTGTGTGTGTGTGTGTATGTGTATGTGTATGATATACCAGCATCAGTCTCAACATGGGAACCACACCTCTGCAGATAACCATAACAGTTGGTGCCGTAAGCGGCATGTTCAGACATGACCACCACTCATGGGTCTGTCTCTCTTCTCTTGCTGTGACTCGCTCACCTGCTCTGCTGTCTGATGGCGGCCGGCACTGTGGGCTGCTGGGTGCTGGGGAGCTTGTGCTGTGAGCTGTGCTGCCCTGTTCCATTGTTAACCCCACCAGGACTCAGTTCTATGATCAGCTGACCAGTGTTGAAAGTTTCAAGAATTCCTAAGCCTTTGGGAGCAGGAATATGGGATTGGGGCTCCTGAAGGAATCCTGGGTTGATGTCTGTGCCAGTGTATATCTGTGTGTTAGAGAGAAACTGTGACAGAGGCTGGGTTAGTCCCAGCGTACCCTGGAGGTGGTGGGAGAGAGGGACTATACCCTGTGCAAGAGGTGAGCCCATCAGGTCCTTGTTCCCGAAGCAGCTGTCATTTAAAATGAGAAAGAGGGGCTTCCCTGGTGGTGCAGTGGTTAAGAATCTGCCTGCCAATGCAGGGGACACGGGTTCGAGCTCTGATCTGGGAAGATCCCACGTGCCGCGGAGCAACTAAGCCCATGTGCCACAACTACTGACCCTGCACTCTAGAACCTGCGAGCCACAACTACTGAGCCCGCGCGCCACAACTACTGAAGCCCGAGCGCCTAGAGCCCATGCTCCACAACAAGAGAAACCACTGCAATGAGAAGCCTGCGCACCGCAACGAAGAGTAGCCCCCGCTTGCCGCAGCTAGAGAAAGCCCGTGCACAGCAATGAAGATCCAACACAGCCAAAAATAAATAAAATAAATAAATTTAAAAAAATAATAAATGAGAAAGAGAAGGGAGGGGAACGGCAGCCATTAGATGGCAGGCCAAGTCCATACTCCTTATACAGAGACTCACCAGGACCCTTCTCACCAGGACCAAGTTCTTCTGTTGCTACTGCCCCTGCCTCTACTGCAGCTAAGATCCTGACAGTCCAAGTTATATTGGGGACAACACTCATGGCACCCCTGTGGAACAGCAAAGGGATTAGTTCAAACCTGACTTAAGCCTGGGGTCCTTAAATTCTATAAAGCAACCAGTTGTCATGGGGAAAGCTTCTAATCCCGGTGGTGTTGATATGAGGCCCTCTAGAGGAGAAAAATATATAAATACCAGGGTAGAGAGGACACCCCTCCCCCAAGGTATATCCAGTGACACAAAAAACAAACAAGAGAGAGGGAATCAAAAAAAAAAAAAAAAAAAAGGAAAGGCCTGCAATTTGACCCATTGGAAATCCAAAATATACTAAAAGAATTTATACAACAAAAGAGATAAAGGGGTACTGTTTGTTTTCTGGGGCCTCTAAAACATAGGTTCTGAATTAAGTTTGCCATCTGCTGTAATGCACTAATTCACAAACCTTCATGCAACTAATCAATACCAGTTCTCAAATTACAGTCATATTGGGATCCTACTAAATTTAAGGAAGGTACCCCCGGTAATCTTAGGGGAATTACTGAATATAAGATAGGAAACAAATAGGCATGTCTCACCTTAACTATCAGCCAGCTCTTCTCTTGCCTAAATTCCTCATGGTCATAGCAAGCATTGTCCTAAAGTACAGGAAAACTCTGAACCAATGATTCAAAAATTAAAATTAAATTAAATCTTTGCCACTTCCAAATTGGCTTCACAGAATGGGACCCCACATACCTTATCCTCCAAGTAAATTATGTAACATGGCCCAAGGTTAATTAAACAGAGCCTTGAAGGATTGGAAAACATTATACAAAAGTTATTTAGTGAAGAGGTGATTATTCCCTCTTAAAAGGAGAAGTAAAGGTACTTCTCCTTTTAACAGCCAATTTCACCTATTCTTAAACCTGGAAAAATGAATGACACCTCACAATGGATCACTGCAAACTTGAGGCTGTGGTTACATCAAATACGCACCTATTTTTTAGTTTCCAACATTATGGAAAGTACTAACTCCATCCAATCAGCAAGTGGTAAATATCCTGCTGTCATAGGATTGGATGGAGTTGGCTAAGTCTTTTCTGTTCAGTGCCTGTTTCCACAGCCTGTCAGCTGCAGATAGCCTTCACCTCTAAAAGGACATGAACACCTTTACTGGTTACCCTCCAGTAACCTCAGTACCATTGCCACTGCACACAGTCTCTGCAGGTATAGTCTGACCTGCCTCCACCAGGCTCCACGAGCAGAGGTATAACATTACATTAATGACATCTCTTTGAGGAAGTTTATTTAACATTCATTCGGGACATACAGATATTGAAAAAGGGAACTCATGAAAAGTGGATGGGCCATTAGCTCACACATACTGTGAGGCCCTGACACCATGGTTAAATTTCTAAAAATTATTTGGTAAATTCCCTCCCTGACACCATGAAGAAAGATCGTCCTTCTCAGCACCCACAGCATCTCCTAGGTTGTTATGATGTTTGAAGGCAACACATTCCTTGTTTACCAATTTTGTTTCTATTCAAGAAACTGCCCCGTCTTAGCTCACACTTTATGCCATTGAAGCTGTAATTTCCACCAGGTACTAGGCTCTCCTGGAAATATAAGCTGTCCTAGGACGTGACCATCTGACCCTTCACGCAGCTGCTCGTTGTGGCTTGGGTCCTGGAAACAGCCCCCCATGAGCTCAGCATGTCTACTGAGATTTGAGACATGACGGCAGAGTGCAACCTGAGCCCTCTGGCATAGCCTACCTGCAGGAGGGGGCACCCTCCCCCTCAGTCCCTTTCTAGATGCCACAGTTCTGGAAGAGGTCTCTTCGCCGTTCACTATGATGTTACCTAGCATCTGAGAGGCCCAGGGGCCTGGTCTAGACTGTGGGGTTCATCCTCCCACCAGAACCAAGTGCCCCTGAGGTCCCACAGGAAATGATCAAAGATCAAAATGGAGCCAGACTCATTATTACATATGGGGAGATCACTTGTAAGTGTCCGTGTTTGTGAAGAAGTGGCACAGTTCCGTGAGGGCCTCTTGGCCTCATGGTTCAATGCAGTGTCGGTGGAGGGGACAGTTCCCGCCCACGGCCAGTACCAGCTCCGCTCTGAGACCTGACCTCCTGCTTGCTGTCACTCAGGCACGGGGGGGCGGGGCCTTGCAAACTGTCCAATCAGGGGAGTCACTGGTTACAGACGTGTGGGCGACGCTCCAATGACTACGTAGGGCGAGTGGTCTGCGTGCTCTGTTGCTCTTCAGTCGGGCCTCGACCTGGGTGCGTGATTTCTGCCCTTAAAGTCCTCAAGTGGCTCAGCGGCAGCCTCTGTTGCTGTGACCTGCACTTGCCACGAGAGTCGTGAGGTGGACAGCGCAGAACCAGAGAAACTGGGAAATGGTGAGTTGGGAAGACGGGTGTTGGAAGACGGGGGCGGAAGGACCAGTTGGAACTGGCCGTGGTGGGACCCGGGCCTCCCCACGGTCAACTCCAGAGTCTGCAGACCAGAGTCCACCCGGGGCGCGGCCGGCAGTCGGGACCCAGGGCGGCCTCTCCGCTCACTGCTGCGACCGTGTCTACTCCAGATTGTGTGGTGTCCACAGGGAGGGTGATCACTGGACAACCGGGGACTCGGTGTCAGGGCTTCATGCATAGGTGGAGCTGTGATCTGTGGGGTCCTTAGTCCCTCCTTTCTCCCTGGCGGGGGTGGGGACTCTTCTTCCCCTCACTTTTCCGAATGTTTGAGGAACAGGGTCACAAATCCACGACCCTGTTCTTGCACCCCAGCTCTTCCCAGAGCAGGCAGTAAATGCCTAAATTTCCAGATCTTTCCCCACGTTCCCAAACGCCATCTTCCCCTCTTCAGTTCATAGCTTCATTACCAATATTTGTCCTCCGTGGTGCATTTTGAAGTACGCAGTATTGTTTATCATTCCTCCACAGAGCCGTGGATGGTTCTTTTTAAAGATATATTTTTTGCCTGTGGATGTTTTTACATGAGAGGAAATCAGAGATTAACCACCTGGAACTATGTTGCTTAAAAGCCTAGTGTCTATGTCCCCAGAATCTCCCTGGGCACAGACATTCTATGGGAATCCTTTGGGTCGAGTTTCCTCTTTGGTGACTTTCCTGGGTGATCTGTCCTTTCCTCACTGTTCCAGGTCAGAACTGCCCCTGCGTGAGTTTGCCCCTTATTCACTTTTTAAACTCTGTTTTGAAGTAAACATTTAAACATTTAATCATAGATCTTGATAGAAAATATAAAATATTTCCAAAGAAGCAAGAGAGTCGTGAAGATAAGAAAAAATAAATATTTTATTATTACATTCCATTTGTTTACACCTTTGTTTCTTTCTTTTCCCCCCTTTAGCAGTGTAGGAACATTCTGAATTCTGCCCATTTCTTTTGGGTGATTTCAAATTACAGTATCAGGGCTTAGACTTGCAACACCTAGAAGTGTGTTCAATGTGATTGTTTTCCGAACAATTTCTTTTTTTCACCTTTTTCTTTTTCTAATTGAAGTATAATTGACTTACAATGTTATATTGGTTTCAGGTTTACAACATAGAGATTTGATGCTTTTTTTTTTTTTTTTTTTTGCGGTACACGGGCCTCTCACTGTTGTGGCCTCTCCCGTTGCGGAGCAACAGGCTCTGGACGCGCAGGCTCAGCAGCCATGGCTCACGGGGCCTAGCCGCTCCGCGGCATGTGGGATCTTCCCGGACCGGGGCATGAACCCGTGTCCCCTGCGTCGGCAGGTGGACTCTCAACCACTGCGCCACCAGGGAAGCCCTGAGATTTGATACTTTTATACATTACAAAATGATTAGGGTAAGTCTAATTACCATCTGTCATCATATAGAGTCATTCTAGCATTATCAACTATATTCCCTCTGCTGTACATTACATTCCCGTGACTTATTTATTTTATAACTGTAAGTTTGTACCTCTTCATCTCCCTCACCCACTTCACTCATTTCCCACCCCCTTCCCCTCTGGCAACCACTAGTTTGCTCTCTGTATCCATGGATCTGTTTCTGTTTTGTTTGTTTTGTTTTTTTACATCCCACATATAAGTGAAATCATACAATGTTTCCAAACAACTTCTTAGCATAGAAATAATTATTAACTGACATTTACTTTCTGAAAGGAATAGATATTTGTGGGGTGTTTTTGAACTAGAAAATTGCCTAAAAATTTCCTTCCATGCTTTACACATAAACACTGGATTGAATGATTTTTTTGTATTGTTCAAACCCTGGGTTTCTGTATTTAAAGTATCAGTGGTGGTCCAGATCAACTATGTGCGAAGAGAAGCCCAAGGTCAGTTTCTCTAAGCTAAGGCCCCCTTGAGCCTGCAAAGGGAAGTACTTGAAGGCCCAGTTTCTTCCTGGGGAGCCCCCCTCTGCACGTGTCCTACCTGCTCACACTCAGCACAGAAGGAACTTTTCTACCGAGAGAAGCTACAGAGACCTGGAAAGCTGGGGATGAGCATGGGATAGTGGGTAGGGGGATGGGGAGGTGATGCCCTTTCTGAGGTTCTAACTGTGGCTGTAGAGGTAGGCTTGAGCTTTGCATCCACAGTGTAGGTGCACTTAGTAATCTGAGTACATTGAGAAAGTCTGTGAAGGTCAGGAGTTCTGTCTTCTAGACAAAGGGTTTATGAGGTGGGGAGTTCATTTGAATCACAACATTAAATTGAATCCGGCCAAGAGTTTTCTCACTTGTGAGAACTGAAGCCTTAGAGAGGGAGTATTTTCATTATGCCCTGAGAAGAGGGTGTGCAGAGCTCCCAGAGTTCGTTCCTGTGGTTGGTCAGGTGTCCTCCCATCCTCCATCACCAGGGATTGACTCTAGGGGTTGTATTCCAGCAGGCAGAGACTGGACTGCAAGCTTGGGAATCTGGGTTTTCTTCTGAACTATAGGGAAACACCTGATTCAAACATTTGCATTTCTTTCCTTGTTTACCTTTATATATTGAATATTGCAGCTCTTAACTTTGTTTTCCTTTGGTAATTTGTGGTATTATTTCCTGTGAATGTATGAGATTTTTCTTTGTTGGGCTTTGAAAATGTAGGCTGACTGAGAGATACAATGGAGGTAAGGCAAGAAATTCTGGAACCAAACAGAATTTTATTTTTATTTTAATTGCTATGAGAAAAACTACTTAAAACTTATATAAATCTTTGAGAGGTCTAATACATTTTATGGATTAGTCCCAAATCCTGTTACCAACCGGGGTTCTTAGCCTCCTTAACCAATAGAAATTGATAAGAGGCCAGACAGGAAATTCAGGCAAGGCTTTATTGGGGCCTCTGCTGTAGCAGGAGGGAGCAAAAACAAGTAACAGGCTCCCTTGCTCGCTTCCTGGGGGTTGGGGGAGTGGGCAGCTGGTACCTTATATGGGGTCGTTCTGGATGGGTGGCTTAGGTGGTCTGCCTTCTCCTTTGGTGGTGCTGTGTGGGTTTTGGTCTTGTTGTATCTTATTGTTCAGAATTTGCCCCAACTTCACATACATGCATTTATGTTAGTTCCTTAAGTTTCTTTGTATTTTGTTGCTTGTCCCTTACAGTTTGTATTTTGTTGCTAGAGGTTTGTCCAGATGCAAGCACTGCAGCAAAGGGTCCCAGGTCCCAGCCTGTCTCAATCCTTAGTGCATTATATTACTCATAATAATAATGCATAATAATAATCCCCCAGAGTAAGATATAAGGAGAAACTATAAAGCTTCTTATGGTTTATAATGTTTATAGAGTTTGTAGTTTATAGTGCTTCTTAGTCAGAAAGAGATTTGAAATTTTTCTCTTTTTTATGGTTAAAACGTTTATAAGAGTTAGTGTTTAAAGGATTAAATCTTAGAATGGTGTCCTTATAGAAAAGTAAAAATTAAATGAATTAAAAATTGTTTTAAAAAGCAAAAGCAAGTTAATTAAAAATAAAGTCTATTGGATAGACAAATATGGTTTATATAAATTACTCCGCTTATTTTAAATAATCGTGCAACAGTTAGCAAAATTCTATAAGATAAGAAGGTCTAAATTAGACTCAGTGTCTGAACATTTTGTTGTCCTCCAGTTTTGTTGCTTCAGCCACCCCGAAAAAACTAGTGGTGATCATTTCTTGAGTATCCTGTGTTTCTTTATCTAAAAAGAAGCATTTGCGAATGCATATTTTTCTTACCCATCTTTGTACTTGTAATGAGCCCACACTTTTTGATATTTGACTGCTCTCAGCTTAAGCCTCATTCCCCAACCCCCCCCGAACCCCACCCTGTGCTGCTTGAGAAGCCTGCCCTGCCCTCACCTGAAACTTCAATTCTGTGATTCATAAGCCTTTTCCTACCCTCTGTGTGTGTGTGTGTGTGTGTGTGTATTTATGCCACACTGGCATCACTCAACATGCGAACCACCCCTCTGCAGGTGACCATACAGTTGGTGCAGTGAGCAGCAGCATGTCCAGACATGACCACCACCCGTGGGTCTCTCTTCTCCTGCTCTGACTCTCTAACCTGCTCTGCTGCTTGATGGGGGCTGGTATTGTGGGGAGCTCGAGTTGTGAGCTGCACAACTCACTTCTTGCTGGGGAGCTGCTTCTTGCTGGGGAGCTCGAGTTGTGAGCTGCACTGCCCTGTGTTGCATTATTGACCATACCAAGCCTCAGTTCTAGGTTAAGTGGACCAGAATTGACAGTCGAGAATTCCTAGGCATCTGGGAGCAGGAGTATGGGATTTAGTCATCCTTAAGTTAATCCTAAATCAGTTTCTTTGCCCGAATTATCAGTGTGTTAGAGTGAATTTGTGACAGAGACTAGGTTGGCCCTAACCCATCATATCATTGATGAGAGAGGGAAACTATACCCTGTGCAAGAGATGAGCACATTGGATAATTGCTCTGAAAGAACAATTATTTAAAAAAAGAAAGAAAGAAAGAAAACATGGGGGAAAGGCAGCCATTTAGATGGTGGGCTGAATCCACACTCCTAATACCAGAGGACTTCCCAGGACACTTTAGTACCTCTGCTGCTGCTGCCTCTGTGGTAACAAAGATTCCCACCATCAGGCTTACGGGGGACAACAACCATGGCCTCACTGTGGCACAGCAAAGCTTAAGCAATCCTTAAGCTTTATACTGAACAAAATTCAACTGATAAATTTAAAATATCTTATTGGCTTTATTCAGTGATTCATGCATCAGTCAGCATCTCATCTAGCAGAAAGGAACTTCGAAGAGCTGCACAAAATGGAAGGCTCTGGTAGGCAGAAGGGAGTGGGGACAAAGAACTTTAATACTATGGAAAAGTGGATTAGTCTGGCAAGGTATCAATACTATTCCTTTAGGGGATAGTAGCGGTCTCTGTGGCAGATTACTTAACTAGCGCTGAACGGGTAATTCCTGATTGATGGTTTAAGATTCCATTTTGGGGACAGCTGAAACTATAATTAACTTGGTTTGGTGACATGCTGCTTAGTATAAGTGATCTCATTTTGAGTGTGTTATCTTGTTTTTAACATTTACAAGGGAACAGTTGTCATGGGGGATTGGCACTTTTTTGTGGCTCTCTAGATGAAAAAATTTACAAATACCAGGGTAGAGAGCATACCACCTCCCCGGTAGTATATCCAGTGACCAAGAAAACCCTGGAAAGATAGGAGGAAGAGAACAAAGGAAAAAGAATACGGAAACAAATGTCTACACTTTGACCCAATTGGAAACTCAAAATATCCTAAAAGAATTTACACAACAAAAAGGTTGAAAGGAAAGACAAATAAAAAAAAATTTTTTTTAAGAAAAAAGATATGAAAGGACACTATTCTGCTTTTGGGCCTCTACATCACAGGTTCTGAATTAATTTTACCTTTTGCTGTAATGCACTCATTCACAAACCTTCATGCAAATAATCAATACTAGGGCTCAAATGTGGGATACCTGGGAATCCCACAAAATTTAAGCAGGGTATCCTGGATAATTTTAGGGGAGTTAACTATCATAGAGAGGACAAATGGATATGTTTCACCTTGACCATGAGGACTAAATTCCTCTTGGTCATAGCACCCATTGTCTTAAGATATCCCACACTGAGCAGAGGAAGGTCTGAACCATTGAGTTATAAATGAAATTTTAATTTAGTCTTTGACACTTTCAAATTATATAGGGAAAATGGAACACCACAGGCCTTACCTCCCAGTTAAATTACTTAGTCTGTCCCACTATAAATTAAACCTTATATTGGGCCTTGAAGGATTGAAAACCATTGTGTAACACCTTTTAATGAAGAAGTGATTATTCCTTCTGCTTCTCCTTTTAACAGCCTCATTTAACCTGTTCTTTTTTTTTTTTTTAGCTTGTGGGATCTTAGTTCCCTGACCAGGGATCAAACCTGGGCCCTGGCAGGGGAAAGGGCTGAGTTCTAACCACTGGACTTCCAGGGAATTCCCTTAACCTGTTCTTAAATCTGGAAAGAATGAATGACACTTCACACTGGATTACTGTAACTGTGAGGCTGTGGTTACACAAAAAAAAACCCTACTCCCTGTCCCCAGGATTATGGAAATTACTGGCTCTACCCATTCAGCAATGTAAGTATCCTGCTCTCCCAGATTTGGCTAGGTCTGTTCTGTTCTCTATTTGAACAGCCTCTCAGCTGCAGTTGCCTTCACTTCTGAAAGGATATGATACACCTTTACCTGGTTACCCTCAGGGAACCTCAACACCACTGTGAACACACACAGTCTCTGCAGGCAGGATCTGAACTGTAGCCACCTTGCTCCAGAAGCACGGGTGTGACATTACACCAATGACATCCTTTTCTGAGGACATCAGAACATAAAAATACTGACAAAGGGCTTCCCTGGTGGCGCAGTGGTTGGGAGTCCGCCTGCCGATGCAGGGGACACGGGTTCGTGCCCCGGTAGGGAGAATCCCGCGTGCCGCGGAGCGGCTGCGCCCGTGGGCCATGGCCGCTGGGCCTGCAGGTCTGGAGCCTGGGCTCCGCGGCGGGGGAGGCCGCAGCAGTGAGAGGCCCGCGTACCGCAAAAAAAAAAAAAAAAAATTATTTGGTAACCTGGGGCCCGCTCTCCCTGACACAGTGAAGAAATAACTGTTGTCCCTCTCTGGACCCACAACCTTGTCTAGATTCTTCTGGTGTTCTGGAGGCATCTTATTCCTTGTTTATGAATTTTACTTGAGCCCATTTATACTATTACTTGTACATCGGCCCACCTTGAATATTCCCTCTACAAAAAAAAAACAAAAAGGCTCTGAACTCAGGTCAAACTGCCAGATGACAGGCACTTACTTCCCTTAGTGCCATCAGACACTGATTCACAGTGGAGGCTTCAGTGACCTCGTCTCCTGCCCCTGGAGTTGCCATCAGTAACTGCCCTAGGCTCCACGCTATATGCCATTCGAGCTGCAGTTATCCCTTCTGACAGAGCTGTGCTAAACACAGATAGCCCTGAGCATGTGACCCTTCACCCAGATTCCCATTATGATTTGGGACCTGTGAACAGCACCCCAAGAGCTCAGCTCAGCTATGGAGACCCCCTTCAGGCAAGATACAGCTAAACCTGGGCCCCCTGTCGTAACCTACCTGCAGAAGCAGTGGCCTCGCCTCTCCTTGGTCCCTTGCCAGGTGCTGAAGAAGGTCACCCCCTTCCCAGACCCCTAGGCTCCCCGTGAGCTCCTTAGGATTCCCTGAGTGAAAAGCGATGGGAGTTTCAGACATTAGAGACAACATCTCCACATTCATACATGATCCGGCTCAGGCAGAGTTGCTGCTTTTCATCCCTTATTTGGGACATCTGGGACTCAAGGGTCCACAACTGACCAAAAATCGGGCTGTCGTCTGAGCCCTGATCAGCAACTGGCTTGGACAGCGTGCGTTTACAGACCCCTGGATGATTGTCTAAGAGTTTGTGGTAAAAGAATTCTGGGAATCTCTTGCCTAACAGGCACAATATAAATCAAGGTAACACTTGTCTGTATATATACTAAGGCCTCGCCAGGACACTCTTATCCACGTCAGAGTCCCAGGCACTACTGATAGTAACCAAGGCACTCATTTCACTTCTCAGAATATCCAGGCCTGGGCTGTGGAACACAGCATTCAATGTAGTTTTAACCTCTCTTCCAAGTCTCAGGGTCCAGGCCTCATAAGAGCATCATAATGGCTCATTGAAATAAATTCAAATCAGTTGAATGAAAGATGGCCCTTTTCAGTTATCAGTCATCTGAGATGAATGTTAATGTATCTGTCTTTATCTTTTTTTTTCCTAACAGACTTTTATTTACAGCAGTTTTTGGTTAACAGAAAACTTGATCAGAAAGTAAGGAGTTCCCACATAACCCCTGTGCCTTCACGTAGTTTGTCCTATTTTTAATATTTTGTATTACTGTGGTGTATTTGTTACATTCGATGAACCAATATCGATGCATTAAAGTCTACATGTAAGATTGCTTTGATTCTGTGTTATACAATCTCTGGGCTTTGACATCGTGAAATGACATGTGTCTATCGTTTCTGTATCATGTACTTTCACTGCTCTAAAAATCTCTTGTGCTCCACCTCTTTATTCCTCCCTCCCACCCCAAAATCACTGGCAACCAAAGATCTTTCACTTTCTCATAGTTTTGGCCTTTCCAGAACTATACAATCACTTAGCAGTCTTATTTTAAGGTTTCTCCATATCTTTTTAGCCTGATACCTCATATCCTTTTTTAAAAATAATCTTTATTTTATTTTTAATACTAAGTTTATATCTTATCACTTTCATGAGGTTGTTTTTTTTGTTGTTGTTGCTGCACCGCGTGGCATGTGGGATCCCAGACCAGGGATCAAACCCGCACCCCTTTCAGTGGAAGCACAGAGTCTTAACCACTGGAGCACCAGCGAAGTTCCACCTCATATCCTTTAATAATATTAAATATTAATATCTTAATATTAAAAATATTTAATAATATTTCATCGAATGGATGTTCCCATGGTTATTTTTTCTGTTATTTATTGGAGGATATCTTGGTTACCTGTACGTCTTGGCAATCATGAATAAAGCTCTTATAAAAATTTGTATGTAGGTTTTTTTATGAACGAAAGTTTCAACTCATTTGGGGAAATGGGAAGGAACCTGCTTGCTAGGAGGAACCTGGTAAGAATAGGTTTAGTTTTAAGAAACTGCCAAAGTAGGCATATCATTTCACATTACCACCAGCAGTGAGTGAGGGTTCATGTTGCTGCACATCTTCTCCATCATTTGGTGTTTGTTCTTGATGTTTTGATTTGAGCCATAATAGTGTCTAGTAGTATCTCATTCTTCTTTTATTTGCAACTCCTGTTGACATATGATGTTGAGCATCTTTTCTTATGCTTATTTACCATTCATATATCTTCTTTGGTGAGGTATGTGTTCCGATATTTTGTCCATTTTTAATTGTTTGATATATTGATTTATAAGAGTTCTTATAAATGGACATGTTGAATACCAGTCCTTTACAAGAGAAGTGTTTTACAAAGATTTTCTCCCAGACTTCAGCTTGTGTTTTTAATCTCTTAACACTGCATTTCACAGAACAAGTTTTCATTTTAGTGAAGTCAAACTTACTATTTTTTTCTTTCATTGATCTTGCTTTTGGTGTTGTTTCTAAAAATGTATCACCAAAGCCAAGATCACCTAGATTTTCTCCTGTGTTATCTTCTAGGAGTTTTGTAGTTTTGCATTTTACGTAAGATCTATAATCCATTTTCAGTTAATTCCTATGGAAGGTTTATGATTTGTGTCTAGGTACATTGATTGATTACATTGATTTTTTGATGTTGTTTTTGTTTTTGGCAGGTGGCTATCTAGTTTCCCTGGCACTATGTGTTGAAAAGACTGTTTTTTCCCATTATATTGCTTTTGACTCTTCGTCAAAGATCAATTGACTATATTTGTTTGGAACGATAGGAAAGCACTGACTTTTGTATATTAACCATTTATGATCTATAGGAAGGCGTAGACTTTTGTATAACCATTTATCCTTCAACCTTAATCTACTCTCTTATTTTAGTTCAAGAGGTTTTCTTTGTTATTGTTGATTCTTTGAGTTTTTCTCCATAATCATGTCATATGTGACAAAAGACAGTTTTATTTCCTACTTCCCATTCTGTATACCTTTTATTTCCTTTCGTTGTATTTTCTTTCATTGGATTAGCTTAGACTTCTGGTACAGTGTTGACTAGGACTGGTGAGAGAGGGGCCGTCCATTGCCTTCTTGATCTTACCAGGAAAGCATCTGGTTTCTCACCATAAGTATCATGTTAACCACAGATTTCTTGTAGATGGTGTTTCTCAGGAAGAGGAACTTCCCTTCTATTTGTTGTTCGCTGTCATGTATTTTGTCAAACGCTTTTACAGTTTTATTTTCTCCCTTTTTGTTCCTGATACTAATAATTTCTTTTTTCCCTCTTTTTTTCCTCAGCTTGTGTACACGTATCTTAATTTTATTAATATTCTCAAAGAGCCAGCTTTTGGTTTTGTTGGGTTTTCTCCATTGGCTTCCCATAATTTCATTGATTTCTTCTCCAACTTTTATTCTTTATCTTCTCGTGCTTAATTTTCATTTAATTTGCTCATCTTTTTCTAGTTGTGTAAGGTTGAGGTTTAGATCACTTATTACACAGATCTCTTTTTTCAAGTGTATGCCTTCAATGCTATAAATTTCCTTTAAGCACTTTTTTGCTAGATCCCACAATTTTAATCAATTGTACTTTCATTTTTGTTTAATTCAAAATAATTTTTAATTGCTCTTGAGTCTCCTTTGATCCATGAGTTATTTAGAAGTGTGTTGTTTAATCTCCAAGTATTTGAGGAGTTCCCAATATCTTTCTGTTATTGATTTCTAGATTAATGCCTTTGTGGTCTGAAAGCATATTTTATATGATTTCTCTTCTTTCAGATTTGTTAAGGTGTGTTTTATGTTATACAATGTGTTTTATCTTCATGAACTTTCCATATGCACTTGAGAAGAATATATATTCTGCTGTTGCTTGATGGAGTTATTTCACAGTTTTCAGTTAAATCCAGTTGCTGCTGGTTCTCATAATTATTAATGGAGTGTTGAAGTCTCCAGTAATAATAGTGGAGTCATCTATTTCTCCTTGCAGTTCTATCCATTTTTCCCTGGTGTATTTTGCCACTTTATTGTGTGCATAAGCACAAGGATTGCTGTGTCTCCTTAGAGACTTGACCCCTTTATCATTATGTAATGCCCCATTTTATCCCTGTGCTTTATCTGAAATTAGATATTTCAACTATTAAAAAAAAATTTTTTTTAATGTTTTGTCCATACTGCGCAGCATGTGGGATCTTAATTCCCCAACCGGGGATTGAACCTGCTCCCCCTACATTGGAATCATGGAGTCTTAACCACTGGATCAGAGTCTTAACCACTGGACTGCCAAGGAAGTCCCCTCAACTCTTTCTTTTGTTAACATGATACATCTTTACATATCTTAGTCTTACTCCATCTGTCTTTAATGTTAATGTCAGTTTGTTACAGACAATACATAATTGGGTGTTGTTTTTTTATCCATTCTGACAGTATCTGTCTTTTGATTGTTGTATTTAGACCATTGAATTTTAAAGTGATTATTGATACAGTTGCATTAATATCTACAATAATTTTTGTGGTTTCCAGTTGTTGCCCTTGTTCTTTTTTTTTCCCTTTTGTCTTCTGCCTTTTTTCTGTCTTCTCTGGCTTTGAGCATTTTATTTGATTCTATTTTTTCTTCTCCTAGCATATCAATTATACTTTACTTACTTTATTACTGGTGGCTCTTGAATTGTAGTATACATTTACAGTTAACCCAAGTCGACCTTCAAGTATCACTAAACCACTTCACTGGTTGTATAAATTCCTCATATTCCCAGTTCCTCTCTTCCTGTCCCTTTCAACATTGCTGTCATTCATTTTGCTTATCCATAAGCTATAATTACCAAATAAATTGTTTCTGGTATTATTTTCAATAATTGTTATCTATCAGATTAATTAAGAACTTTTTAAAGTGATATTTTCCCTTCATTTATTTTTTTCTCAAAAGCTCTCCCTTTATCACTTTCCTTCCTTTTGAAGAATTTCCTTTAACATTTCTTGCAAAGCAGGCGTACTGGTGACAAATTCCCTAATATGTTGTCTCAAAGTCTTTATAAATTCTTTTTTAAAATAAATTTATTTATTTTAGGCTGCGTTGGGTCTTCGTTGCAGTGCGCAGGCTTTCTCTAGTTGCGGTGAGCGGGCGCCACTCCTCGTTGCGGCGCACGGACTTTTCATTGTGGTGGCTTCTCTTGTTGCAGAGCACGGGCTCCAGGCGCACGGGCCTCAGTAGTTGTGGCTCGCGGCCTCCATAGCACAGGCTCAGCAGTTGTGGCTCACGGGCTCAGTTGCTCCACGGCATGTGGGATCCTCCCGGACCAGGTCTCGAACCTTCATCCCTTGTTTTGGTAGGTGGACCCCTGCTTTGGCAGGCGGATTACCAACCACTGCGCCACTAGGGAAGCCCTGTCTCAAAGTCTTTATTTCCCCCTTACCTTTGAAGGATAATTTTGCTCAACGACGAATTCTAGTTAGATCCTTTTTTTCTATCAACACTTGAAATATTTTATTCACAAATGGTGCAGCCATTTGATCAACAGTCAGGCAGTTTCTCAAAAATTAAATCTATAATTATCATATGACCCCCCAGTTCCTTTCCCAGCTATATGCCTATGAAAAATGAAAACATGTGGTCAAACAAAATTTGTACATGAAATTTATAGCAATGTTACTCATAGTAGCCAAAAAGTGGAAATAATCTGAATGTCTATTAACAGGTGAAAGGGTAAACAAAACATTTTATCCATCTAGTGGAATATTATTTGGCCATAAAAATTAATGAAATATTGATCAATGCCGGTGTACCTTGAAAAAGCTATGCCGAATGAATGAAGTCAATCACAGAAACCATATATTACATAATTCCATTCATTTGAGAGCCCTGAATAAGGAAATCTATAGAGACAAATAGTAGATTAAGGTTTCCTAAGGCTGGATATTGGAGGAGGAAGATGGGATATTGGGAGTGAAAAAGTGAAGAGGAATTTCTTTTTGAGATGATGAATATCTTCAAAGATCAACTGTGGGAATGATTGTATATATCTGGGAATATACTGAAAACCTTTGAATTGTACTCTTTAATGTGATGCATTGTATGGTATCTACATTGTCTCAATAAAGGTGTTCATATAAATTAAATACATTAAGAGTTATGCAATTCAATCTTGTAGGCATATAAGAGTTTCCAGATTGATGAACACATCCATCACCCCACATGGTTACTTTTTGTGTGGGTGGTGAGATTACTTAATCCACTGTCTTGGCTGATTTCAAGTATACAATGTAGGATACCGTATATTTTTTTTGTTTTGTTTGTTTGTTTGTTTTGCGGTACGCAGGCCTCTCACTGTAGTGGCCTCTCCCGCCGCGGAGCACAGGCTCCGGACGCGCAGGCCCAGCGGCCATGGCTCACGGGCCCAGCCGCTCCGCGGCATGTGGGATCCTCCTGGACCGGGGCACGAACCCGTGTCCCCCGCATCGGCAGGCGGACTCCCAACCACTGCGCCACCAGGGAAGCCCCGGGATACCGTATATTAAATCATCACATTGTAATCTTTAAATACAGGCAGTTTTATTAGTCATACCTCAGTAAAGCTGGTGGGGGCGGGGCGCAGATTTCCAGATACTTCCCTGTTTAGATAAAGACTATTTTTCTTCTATCAGTGAAAATCGGAATCAGTTGCCTTAGGGACATTATAGTCAGTTACATTTTGAAGTTCTCGAGAAACACTGGCAAAATCTGATCTAAAATAAATTTCCTTCCAATGTAAAATGTGAATTTAATGAAACCTGTGTTGACAAAAAAATTAATTAGTCGATCTAAGAAAGAAATGAGGATTATAACCTGGAAATATACCCTCAGAAAGCTCCAAGAACTATTCTGCCCACTAGATGTCGAAGCACAGTTATATAAGATTTTGAGGCAGAGGGCTGCACATTAAATGATGTATTACTGACAGTTTACACAATCCAGGGCTGCATGTACAAAGGAAGTATGAATAGTGGGTCATGGGTATTCGTGGCCCCTTACAAGATTAAGCAGGAAGGCTATCTCCTAAGGAGTTATCTTCTTGATACTGGGAGAATGTTGCTCTTTATGCTTGAGCAGGTATTTCTGCCCGTGGGGAGGTTTGGTTGATGCATAATGCTGATACACAATGCACAGTAGAGGGGGAGGAGGAGGCCAAAGGGCAGAGAAAATTTTTTATGTTTAAATTTTCCTTGACTTGCCTTAGAATATGAAATTTTATTTCATGACCTAATAGTTTAATGAGTACATCTCACACCCTGTGGTTAGACTGAGTCCTTGTGCCCAGGCTGGGGTTGTTGGGTTCAAACTTCCCACAGACCCAAGTGTCCTGGGTTTCTTTCACTTAAGTGCCAAATAAGTGGGGGTGGGAAAGGGATGGGTGGAAGGCTCAATCCTTGCAAGGATCAAAGATCAAATGCAGCCAGGTTCTTTATTATCAGTGGTGAGGTCACATTTAGTGTCTTGTGTTTCTGAACAAGGGTTGCAGTTCCCTGAGTGGCCTGACAGCCCTATGCCAAGCCCTTGATCCCTAGAGACAGAAGACCCTCTTGTTCCAGTGTGGCCTGGCCCACCCTCATGCTGTGTGCTTGTTTCACGAAAACTCAAGAATTCCCTGTAAATTGTGACCACATGTTCACGAAGAGCTGGGAGAAAAAAACTGTAGAGGCAGCCCCAGGCCAGGAGAAAGTTTTTTCTCCATGCAAACGATCGTGGCTGGGTCAGTTTCCCACTCACTGGCAGAAGGTGGTTCGGGTGAGCAGCGCATCCTCCCTCCTGTTGTAGCTCAAGCTGAGGGGCGTGGCCCTCCGAGCTATCCAATCAGGGGCGCCGCTGGAGCAGGTGGGTGGGGGCGACGTACCGCACCGGAGTGGACGTCCCTACTGGCGCCGGCCTTGCCGGAGATCGGGTATAGCCTGTGGTTCACGGTTCCTGGTGAGCGGGCCGTGGTCTGTGTTGCGCTGTGACCTGCACTGGTCGTGGGAGCCGTAGGAAGGACTCAGGGAGACCCAGGAAACCTAGAAATGGTGAGTGTGCTGCCCCTGAGTGTGGAGTCGGGGCGGAGCGTCTTGTGGGAACCGGCTGTGGCGGGGCTCGGTCCTCAGTCCCCTCCCGCCCGCAGCGTGGACGCTGGGACGGCAGCCGGACGCCGGGCGTCCTGTCCCGTTATTTAGCTCGGCGCCCAACCCCAGAGCTTCGCTGGGCAGCGCTGTGCCTACGTCCCCGCGTCTCCCCAGACTGTGCGGTAACCACGGGGAGGGTCATTAGTGACAATCAGGCCTCGGTCTCTGGGGTTCGTGCGTGGGAGGAGCTGTAGTCTGCGGTGTTCCCGGTCCCTTTCTCCCAGGGGTCACCTGTTTTCTCCCGAGTTTTCCACATACTTGGGAAGCGGAGTCTCAAATCCATGCTCCCGTCCCCCCGCCGTAGCTCTTCCTAGGACTGATAATAAATCCCTAAATGTTCAGATCCCTCACCTCCTTCCCAGAGCCAACTTCCCCTCTCTAATTCACATTATAATCAGCTAACTGTTTGTCTTCCGGCTGCAAGTCACACAGATCCAATATTTTATCTTTTTTCTCCAGAGCCATGGAATGCTGTTTTTAAAAGATTTATATTTGCCTGTGGCTGTTTTTGTGAGAGGAAAGCCGAGAATAACCACTTAGAACTAGGTTGCATCAAATCCTCTTTCCTCTCCCCCTAATCTGTCCTGCACACACACATCCTATGGGAAGTGCTTTGGGTGGAGGTTCTTCTTTGGAAATTTTCCTGGGTGTTTTGTCAGAACAGCCCCTCTCTGGGTTTGTCACCTCAGAAAGATTTTTTTCACTTATTTAAGTCTCAGTTTTTCAATAGAGGTAAAATGTATTTAATCAATAGAACTTCAAAGAGAGTATAAAATAGTTCTAAACAGGCAAGAAAGAGGTGAATTTTAGAAGAAAATAATATGTTCCAGTATTACACGTTCCATTTGTATAGGATTCTTTCACTCTTTATTCCCCTGAGCATGTATAGGAAGTTCCTGAGGTCTATTCTTTACTTTTGGGTGTCTTCAAGTAAATTTCCAGGGCTTAGAATTGCAGAGTAGAAGTGTTCCAGTATGATCAGTTGTTTACAAACCAGTTTCTTTCCCTGGAAATAATAATTACCTGACCCCTGAATAGATATTTGGGGTTTTCTATTTGAACTCGTCAAAGTGCCTTACAGTTTTCTTCCCTCCTTTCTATGTAAATGCTGGGTTTGAGTGACTTTTGGGATTGTTCACACACTGGCTTTGTGTCATTTAAAGTATCAACGGGGGCTTCCCTGGTGGCGCAGTGGTTGAGAGTCCGCCTGCCGATGCAGGGGACACGGGTTCGTGCCCCAGTCCAGGAAGATCCCACATGCCGCGGAGCGGCTGCTGAGCTTGCGCGTCCGGAGCCTGTGCTCTGCAACCGGGGGGGGGGGGGGCCACAGCAGTGAGAGGCCCGCGTACCACACACACAAAAAAAACTAAAGTATCAACGGTTGTTCCACAGCAACTGCAGAGTGGAGCAGCGGCCTGGCCCAAGCTATGGCTCCCATTTTGTCTGCAAAGGGAAATACTTAAAGACCTGTTGGATTCTTCCTGGAGAGCCACCGTCTGCTGGTGTTCTTCCTGGTCACACCCACCACAGAAGGAGTCCTTTATACTGAGAAAAGCCCCTGGAACACTGGGGATGCATGTGCACACGGGGGTGGGAGGTGTGTCGTGATGGTATTTCTGAGTTTGTAGTTGTGGTTCCTTAGGTCTAGACATTTTTAGGCCTTATGCTGACGTTTTGCATTCAGAATGTAATTGGTGCACATCGAGAAAGTCTGAAGGTCAGGTGTTCTGTCTCATGGACAAAGGGTTGATGAATTTGGGAGTTCATTTGGGTCAGACCCTTAAACAGAATCAGGCTGAGAGTTTCCTCACTTGTGAGAGTAGAAGCCTGGAGGAAGGAGAGCGTCCATGCTTACAGGGAGGAGGACATATGGAGCTCCCAGTGTTCTTTCTTGTGGCTGCTCAGGTGTCCCTACCCTCCTTCACCAGAGGCTGACACACTGTAGGGGGTTACATCTCAACCAGGAGTGTTTAGAACCCAAGTTGCGATTACGTTCAACTTTGTGAACATGGTGGTGTTTTTGTTTTCTGAATTGTAGCGAAGCATGCTGCATATCTGTGTTGATTCTGGTTCTCATTGGCATTCAGGGTTATACTATGTAAGTTGGTTGACACATACAGTGTAAGATAAGAAAATTGTGGAACCAGGTAGAATTTTGGTTCCATTTAGGCAGGAGACCCTCAAGATGTGAGATATGGGTGTTTTTAAGTTCTCAGGTGCTTCTTTCATTTTTTTTTTTTTTTTTTTTTTTGCGGTACACGGGCCTCTCACTGTTGTGGCCTCTCCCATTGCGGGGCACAGGCTCCGGACGCACAGGCTCAGTGGCCATGGCTCACGGGCCTAGCCGCTCCGCGGCATGTGGGATCTTCCCAGACCGGGGCACGAACCCGTGTCCCCTGCATCGGCAGGCGGACTCTCAACCACTGTGCCACCAGGGAAGCCCTGCTTCTTTCATTTTTTAGATCAGTGTTTGTCCATGTCTCTAGAGAACTTTGACTTTTAAGAGGCTATACTATTCCTAAGGCAAATGAATTCCTATTTTAACGCATGCGAGGAAAAAGCAGTTGAATTTCTTTTTTCATTGATATGAGGAAAACACCTCAAAGCCTATGGAAATCTTTGAAATTTCTAGTACATTTCAGGGCTTAATTGAAACCCCTAATGTATTATAATATGCTACTCATACTATAAAATATTTTATGTTAAATATAGTGGAGGGAGGAACTATTACAGATCTTACTCAATTTATGATGGGCTTACATCCCAATAATCCCATCGTAAATTTAAAATATTGATAGTTGAAAATGCATTTAATACACCTTGCTTACTGAACATCATAGCTTAGCCTAGTCTGCCTTAAGCATGCTCAGAACACTTACATTAGCCTCCATTTGGGTAGAATCATCTAACACGAGGCCTATTTTATAATAAAGTGTTGACTGTCTGATGTACTTTATTGAGTACTGTACTGAATGTGAAAAATAGAATGGTTGTATGGGCACAGGATGGTTGTAAGTGTATCTGTTGAAAGTCGAAAAATTGTAAGTTGAAGCATTGTACGTTAGGGCTGTTGATAGAAATCCCGTTTTTTTAGTTGGAAAGGGATTTGTAAATTTTTCATGATCTGCAGTTTTATATCTGCTAGTGTTTAAAGGATTAAATTTTGAAGTAGTTTCTTATGTAGAAAAGTTTAAATTTTAAAAATCAAAAGCTAATTTAAAATAATGATTAATCATAGGAAAAGGCAGTGTATGTAAATTTCTCTTCTTATTTTCAGTAACTAATGCATGGAAAGGTTGATTTTTTAAAAAAATTCCTGAGATAGGAAACTAACTTACATATCCTGTTCTACTTCTCTGCTCTTATTCCAGCCACCCTGAAATAACCAGTTTTGATTACTTCTTGATCATTTTCTTAGTGTTTCTTTGTATAAGAACAAACCAGTGCTAATGCTTTCTGGATTTGTTCTTATAATGAGCTGTTGGGGGTCCACATATATGATGTTTGACTACTGAAAGTTAAGCTCACCCCTCCCTCTTCCCCTAGTTCTTACCTGGACAGGCTGATAAGAAAGCCTGGAGGCTCCTGCCCTGTGAGCTGCTCTTTGCTGAGGAGCTCCTTCTCTGCGCTGAGCTGCCCTGTGTGGCATTGCTGACCCCACCAACCCTGGGTTCTATATACAGAGGACACCGAGTTGGAAGTTTTGGTAATTCGTTGTCCTCTCTGAGCAGGAGTATGAGAAAGGCTCCTTTGTTAAAGTGGTCCTCAGTCGATGTGTTGGCTGAAACCTATCAGTGTCATTAAGTAAAATTGTAACTGAGGCTGGGATTGCCTTGTCTTTGGGGAGTAAAAGGCTGATTGTATACCCTGTGAATGAGGTGAGCCCATGAGATGGCCACTCCTTAAAGATCAGGTATTTCAGAGAGAGAAGGAGACTGGGAAAGGCAGCCAGTAGGTGGTGAGCTGAGTCCACTCTCCTAATATGAGGGCTCACCTCTGCTGCTGCTGCCCCTGCCTCTACTGCAACGAAGATCCTGACCCTCTGAGTTACAGGGGACAACACCCATAGCCTCACTGTGGTACGGCAAAGGGATTAGTTCAAACTTAAACTAAAAACTCTATAAAATACCCGGTAGTCGTGGAGGAGACCTCTGATCCGGATGGCACTAGTGTGCACCCCTGGGGGAAAAATTTTATGAGTGCCAGGGTAGACAGGACACCCTTGTTTCCGAAGTATATCCTGGGACTTAAAATATAATATAGGGAAGGACGGGAAAGAAGGAACAAAAGGAAAAATGTATAGAAAAAAGGCTCACAACTTTCCAGTTGGAAATCCAAAATATACTAAAAAATTTACATAACCAAAAAGATAAAAAGGGCAGTCCTTGCTTTTTTTTTGAATTATGAGAAAGTGTAGTTTATTTTATTTTACATCTTTATTTGAGTATAATTGCTTTACAATGGTGTGTTAGTTTCTGCTTTGTAACAAAGTGAATCAGTTATACATATACATATATTCCCATATCTCTTCCCTCTTGCATCTCCCTCCCTCCCACCCTCTCTATCCCACCCCTCCAGGCGGTCACAAAGCAGTGAGCTGCTCTCCCTGTGCTATGCGTCTGCTTCCCACTAGCTATCTATTTTACGTTTGGTAGTGTATATATGTCCATGCCACTCTCTCGCTTTGTCCCAGCTTACCTTTCCCCCTCCCCATATCCTCAAGTCCATTCTCTAGTAGGTCTGTGTTTTTATTCCTGTTTTACCCCTAGGTTCTTCATGACATTTTTTTTTCTTAAATTCCATATATATGTGTTAGCATACGGTATTTGTCTTTCTCTTTCTGACTTACTTCACTCTGTATGACAGACTCTAGGTCCATCCACCTCATTACAAATAGCTCAATTTCATTTATTTTTATGGCGAGTAATATTCCATTGTATATTTGTGCCACATCTTCTTTATCCATTCATCCGATGATGGACACTTAGGTTGTTTCCATCTCGGGCTATTGTAAATAGAGCTGCAATGAACATGATTCTTTTTGAATTATGGTTTTCTCAGGGTATATGCCCAGTAGTGGGATTGCTGGGTCATATGGTAGTTCTATTTGTAGTTTTTTAAGGAACATCCATACTGTTCTCCATAGTGGCTGAACCAATTCACATTCCCACCAGCGGTGCCAGAGTGTTCCCTTTTCTCCACACCCTCTCCAGCATTTATTATTTCTAGATTTTTTGATGATTGCCATTCTGACTGGTGTGAGATGATATCTCATTGTAGTTTTGAGTTGCATTTCTCTAATGATTAATGATGTTGAGCATTCTTTCATGTGTTTGTTGGCAGTCTGTATATCTTCTTTGGAGAAATGTCTATTTAGGTCTTCAGCCCATTTTTGGATTGGGTTGTTTGTTTTTTTGTTATTGAGCTGCATGAGCTGCTTATAAATTTTGGAGACTAATCCTTTGTCAGTTGCTTCATTTGCAAACATTTTCTCCCGTTCTGAGGGTTGTCTTTTGGTCTTGTTTATGGTTTCCGTTGCTGTGCAAAACCTTTTATGTTTCATTAGGTCCCATTTGTTTATTTTTGTTTTTATTTCCATTTCTCTAGGAGGTGGGTCAAAAAGGATCTTGCTGTGATTTATGTCGTAGAGTGTTCTGCCTATGTTTTCCTCTAAGAGTTTGATAGTTTCTGGCCTTACGTTTAGGTCTTTAATCCATTTTGAGATTATTTTTGTGTATGGTGTTAGGGAGTGATCTAATCTCATACTTTTACATGTAGCTGTCCAGTTTTCCCAGCACCAGTTATTGAAGAGGCTGTCCTTTCTCCACTGTACATTGCTGCCTCCTTTATCAAAGATAAGGTGACCATATGTGCGTGGGTTTATCTCTGGGCTTTCTATCCTGTTCCATTGATCTGTCTTTCTGTTTTTGTGCCAGTACCATACTGTCTTGATTACTGTAGCTATAGGAGCACCTCAATACATAAGGCAAATACTAACAGCCATAAAAGGGCAAATCGACAGTAACACATTCATAGTAGGGGACTTTAACACCCCACTTTCACCAATGGACAGATCATCCAAAATGAAAATAAAAAGGAAACACAAGCTTTAAATGGTACATTAAACAAGATGGACTTAATTGATATTTATAGCACATTCCATCCAAAAACAACAGGATACACATTTTTCTCAAGTGCTCATGGAACATTCTCCAGGATAGATCATATCTTGGGTCACAAATCAAGCCTTGGTAAATTTAAGAAAATTGAATTTGTATCAAGTATCTTTTTCGACCACAATGCTATGAGACTAGATATCAATTACAGGAAAAGATCTGTAAAAAATACAAACACATGGAGGCTAAACAATACACTACATAATAACAAAGTGATCACTGAAGAAATCAAAGAGGAAATAAAAAAATACCTAGAAACAAATGACAATGGAGACACGACGACCCAAAACCTATGGGATGCAGCAAAAGCAGTTCTAAGAGGGAAGTTTATAGCAATACAATCCTACCTTAAGAAACAGGAAACATCTTGAATAAACAACCTAACCTTGCACCTAAAGCAATTAGAGAAAGAAGAACAAAAAAACCCCAAAGTTAGCAGACAGAAAGAAATCATAAAAATCAGATCAGAAATAAATGGAAAAGAAATGAAGGAAATGATAGCAAAGATCAATAAAACTAAAAGCTGGTTCTTTGAGAAGATAAACAAAATTGATAAACCATTAGCCAGACTCATCAAGAAAAAAAGGGAGAAGACTCAAATCAATAGAATTAGAAATGAAAAAGGAGAAGTAACAACTGACACTGCAGAAATACAAAAGATCATAAGAGATTACTACAAGCAACTCTATGCCAATAAAATGGACAACCTGGAAGAAATGGACAAATTCTTAGAAATGCACAACGTGCCAGGACTGAATCAGGAAGAAATAGAAAGTATGAACAGACCAATCACAAGCACTGAAATTGAAACTGTGATTAAAAATCTTCCAACAAACAAAAGTCCAGGACCAGATGGCTTCACAGGTGAATTCTATCAAACATTTAGAGAAGAGCTAACACCTATCCTTCTCAAACTCTTCCAAAATATAGCAGAGGGAAGAACACTCCCAAACTCATTCTACGAGGCCACCATCACCTTGATACCAAAACCAGACAAGGATGTCACAAAGAAAGAAAACTACAGGCCAATATCACTGATGAACATAGATGCAAAAATCCTCAACAAAATACTAGCAAACAGAATCCAACAGCACATTAAAAGGATCATACACCATGGTCAATTGGGGTTTATTCCAGAAATGCAAGGATTCTTCAATATATGCAAATCAATCAACGTGATACACCATATTAACAAATTGAAGGAGAAAAACCATATGATCATCTCATCATCTCAATAGATGCAGAGAAAGCTTTCGACAAAAAGTCCTTGCTTTTTGAACCGCTTCAGAACGTAGGTTTTGAATTAATGTTACAGTCTCCTATAATGCCGTAATTCACAAACCTTCCTACAATTATTGAGTGAGAGATCTCAAGTTAGTTATCCCCAGAATCTCAGTAGATTTAAGCAAGGTGTACTGCATGATCTTAGAGGAAGTACGGAATATAATATAGAGGGCAGATTGGTATACTTCACTATAACCATCAGAACTCTTTGCCTCTCCTTACGATCATAGCACCCATTGTCACAAAATGTCCCATAGTGAGCAGGAAAGCTCTGAACCAATAAATCATAAATTAAAATTAAGTTAAATTAAGTTCTTGCCACTTCCAAATTGGCTTCACAAAATGAGACTCCATGGTCCTTACCCCTTAGTTAAATTAGTTATATGATCCAGTATAAGTTAAACAGGGCCTATGAGGATTGAAAACTTTAAGAAACCTGTTATTTTGGGAAGAAGTGATTATCCCCAGGGCTTCTGCCTTGAACAGCCTAATTTGACCTGTTATTAAACCTGGAAAGAGTGAAAAACACCTCACAGTGGATGCTACAACCTTGAGGCTGTTGTCCCATCACAGAAACCCCTTATTCCTAGTCCCCAACATTATGGAAATTACTGACTCCATCTACTCAGCAACTGCTAAACATTCTGCTCAACATTCTACTCTCACAGATTTGGCTACGTCTGTTCTGTTCAGTTCCTGTTTCAACAGCCTCTCAGCTGCACTTGGCCTTCACCTCTGAAAGGACATGATACACCTTTAACTGGTTACCGTCAGGGAACCTCAACACCACTGTGAAAACACACAGTCTCTGCAGGCAGGATCTGAACTGCATCCACCTTGTGCCACGAGCAGAGATACGACATTAATGACATCTCTTCTGAGGAAGTTCATTTGATATTCAGGACATACAGTATTGAAAAAGGTGGGCTCGTAAAAAGTGGATGGGCATTGCTCCAAACATATGAGGCCTGGATACCTTTAATGAATACATTAAAAAAATTAATAAACAGAAGCCCACCCCTTCCTGGCACCATGAAGAAATACCAATAGTCCGTCTCAGCACTCACAACATTGTCTAGATTCTTGTGATGTTTGGGAGGCAACATATCCCTTGTTTATAAATTTACTGGAGCCCATTTATGCGGTTACTTGGAAATTGGGCCACCTTGAATAGACAGCCCTACCATAGAAGGCTCAAGACTGTTGCCATACAACAGGCACACCTGGTAGTGTCCTCAGAGACTCCTTCACTATAGTGAAGAGGCTTCAGCACCCACCTCCCATACCTTCTGGTCACCCCTGATGGTCTTGTGTTGTAATTTCTCTCTTTTTCTTAGTTATGATCACAAGATGTTTATCAGTTTCATTGATCTTGTCAAAGAACCAGCTTTTTTTCTTTTAATATACTCCACTGATTTTTCCCCCAATTTTTATTATTTCTTTTATTCTGCTTACTTTGGGTTTAAATTGTTCTTTTCCTTCCGAAGGTAGATATTTACATTGTTGATTATAGATTTTTCTTTTTTTTCTAGTGTATTTGTTCAGTGGCATAAATTTCCCTCTAAGCATTGTTTTGCTGCATCCCACAACCCTTGATTAGTTGTATTTTCATTTACTTCAAAATAATTTTTTATTTCTCTTGGGACTTCTTTTTTGATCCCACGTATTATTTAGAAGTGTATTGTTGAATCTTCACGTATTTTGGGGAGTTTCTGACTATCTTCATGTTACTGATTTCTAGGCTAGTGCCTGTGTGGTGTGAGAGCATATTTTGAATGACTGTTGTCCTTTCAAATTTGTTAAAGTATGTTTTATGTCCCAGAATGTGTTCTGTCTTGGTGAATGTTCCTTATGAACTTGAGAAGAATGATTTCCATGGATTACAATTAAATCCAGTTGTTCCATGGTGCTATTGATTTCAGTTCTGTCCTTCCTAATTTTCTGCCTGCTGCAATTGATAATTCATGGTAAGGAGGTGTTGAAGTCTACAACTAGTAGTGGATTCACTTACTTTCTTGCATTCTATCAGTTTTGGCCTCATATATTTTGCCCATCTGTTGTGATGCATGTACACATGAATGATTGTCATGCCTTCGTGGAGAATTGACACCTTTGTCATTATGATAAAGTCCCTCTTTATGTTTTTAAATTTATTTTATTGAAGTATAGTTGATTTACAATGTTGTGTTAGTTTCTGCTATACAGCAGAGTGATTCAGTTATGCATATATATACATATTCTTTTTCATATTCTTTTCCATTATGGTTTATTACAGGATATTACACACTCTGCATCATGGAGTGTGTAAATGGTGGATAATAAGAAACGGGAGGAAAGAGTTTTTCTCACCAATGGATGGTCTTAAATTGATAATATTTATTTCATTTTTATAGCATTTCTGACATTTCCCAACATGCTTTGGACCCTGCCATTAGACAGCAATAGGATTTGTAATGTGATCGCAGTAAAACTATGTAAATAATGTTCATGTGTTCCTGATGCTGTTAAATTTATGAGGAAGTAAGTATGGACAGAGAATTAGTTTCTGATGATCAAGTCAGAGAATAAATGTTGGGAGATAGCAGAATCATATGTAACCTTCCTTATAAATGGAGTATAGATGTCCAGTGCTGTCAGTCTTACTCATCCTACCATACATATATATGGGATGTTGTAGGACGCAGTGGTCTTTGAGGATGTTGCTGTGAACTTCACCCTGGAAGAGTGGGCTTTACTGGATTTTTCACAGAAGAAACTCTACAGAGATGTGATGGGGGAAACCTTCAGGAACCTGGCCTCAGTAGGTAAGGATGACAACTTACCTTCACCTTGTCAGTCAAAGGTCAAGTTTTTCTGCCCTACAATATTATTCTAAGAGGTAGAATGTGTACAGGGAGGACATTGGTAAATAAACTAGGTATGGTCACAGCTCACTGTAGCACTAGAATCTAATAATTTTTCTATAACTTCTAATACTTTGGAATCATTTTTCTGTGTCTGCATTTTAGGAGAAACATGGAAAGATCATGACATTGAAGATAAATGCAAAAACCAGGGGACAAAACTAAGGTGAGTGGTACTCCCAGCAGAAAGCAGTGTTTCACATGAGAATTATATTATTGTACCAGATCTTAAAAAGAAACAAGACAATCCATGCTTCAAATTTATTGCTTCTCAGAAAATTTTCACCAAATTACTTTCTTACATATGACATAATGTTCAGTGTTTGCAAAATAGTTCACTTGGAAACAGCATTAATAAGCCCTATGTATAAATATCACCGTTTTGGTGAGCAAGGGTGAGTCCTCTCGCAGAGCATTCAGTATATTCAGTTTTGAACAATTCACCCGAAATAGAAAAATACCTATAGTTTTGCTACAAATAATAAAATTGTAGCTGAAATATTGTAATAAGTATGAAATCATTAATAAAGAGATCATTAATAATTCCTCCTTGTTTTTTGCAGGAGTCATAAGGTAGGGAAAATATGTGAAGGGAAAGAGGATAGTCCATGTAGAGAAAACCTCAGCCTTATTCCAAATCTCAATCTGAACAAGAAAACTCTTATCAGAGTAAAACCATGGGAACACAAAGTATGTGGAAAAGTCCTCATGCATCATTCATCCCATAATAGGTACACCAGAAGTCACGTTGGACACAAGCCATATGAGTATCAGAAAAATGGAGAGAAGCCATATAAATGTAATGTATGTGGGAAAGCCTTTAGTTATCTGCAGTGTTTTGAAAAACATAAAAGAAATCACACTGGAGGGAAAACCTATAAATGTAAGGAGTGTGGGAAAGCCTTCATGCAGCTCAAAACTTTTCAGAGACACATGGTAACACATACTGGAGGTGCCTCTTATAAGTGTAAGGATTGTGGGAAAACTTTTAGTTCTTTAGCTTCACTTCAGATACATGAAAAAGCCCACACTGGAGAGAAACCTTATAAATGTAAACATTGTGGAAAAACCTATAGATATCATCAAACTTTACAAATACATGAGAGGACTCACACAGGAGAGAAATCCTATGAATGTAAAAAATGTAGTAAAGCATTCAGTTGTCCCAGTTCCCTCCGAATACATGAAAGAACTCACAATGGAAAGAAACCTTATGAATGTAAACAATGTGGTAAAACCTTCAGATATTACCCTTCCTTCCAAACACACGAAAGAGTTCATACTGGAGAGAAACCCTATGAATGTAAGCCATGTGGTAAAACTTTCAGTTCTAATATAGGTTTCCAAATACATGAAAGAAATCACACTGGAGAAAAACCCTATGAATGCCAAAAATGTAGTAAAGCCTTCAGTTGTCCCAGTTCTTTTCGAAAACATGAAAGAACTCATACTGGGGAAAAACCTTATGAATGTAAGGAATGTGGGAAAGCCCTTAGAGCTCTTGCAAGCCTTCGAGTGCACATGATTACTCACACTGGAGTGGGACCTTATAAATGTAAGCAGTGTGAGAAAGCATTTATTTCTCCCAGTTCATTTCGAATACATCAAAGGAGTCACACTGGAGAGAAACCCTATGAATGTAAACAGTGTGGTAAAACCTTCAGGTATTACCCTTCCTTTCAAAAACATGAAAGAACTCACACTGGAGAGAAACCCTATGAATGTAAGGAGTGTGGAAGAGCCTTTAGTTGTTCAACTTTGCTGCGACAACATGAAAGAACACACACTGGAGAGAAACTCTATGAATGTGAGCAGTGTGGAAAAGCCTGCAGAGATTACACTTCCTTAGAAACACACATAAGAATTCATACTGGAGAGAAACCCTATGAATGTAAACAATGTGGAAAGGCCTTCAGGTGTTATCAAAGTTTTCGAAGACATGAAAGAAATCACACTGGAGAAAAACCCTATGAATGTAAAAAATGTAGTAAAGCATTCAGGTGTCCCAGTTATCTTAGAACACATGAAAGAACTCACACTAGAGAAAAACCCTATGAATGTAAACAATGTGGTAAAGCCTACAGAGGTTACAGTTCCTTGCAAACACATGAAAGGACTCACACAGGAGAGAAACCCTATGCATGTAAGGAATGTGGAAAAGCTTTCAGGTGGTATCAGAGTTTTCGAAGACATGAAAGAACTCACACTGGAGAGAAACCCTATGAATGTAAAGAATGTGGGAAGGCCTTCAGTCATCCCACTTCCTTCCGAAGGCATGAAAAGACTCACAGGGTAGAACCTTTTGAATGTAAACAGCGTGGGAAAGACTTCAGTTGGCCTTCATCGTTACATGTTAAAACTCCCACCAGAAATAAATTATAAATGTAAGTAACATGAGAAAGCTTGATGAAAATTAATCCATGTATAACGTTCCAAAAAACTTTCAACACAAAAGAATTGTTTTTTACAAGTTGTAAATATATTGTTTATCAAGCCTCTTTCTTAAAGTATATCATTGGAGTGTGGGTTTCTACTAGTTTCAAAAATGAATATTGGGGTGATATAATTCTACAAGTCATCTTTCTACAGTAGTACATATCATTAAAAGGCAGTGCTTTTTCCTTGAATCAGTTAATATTTTCTCTCCCCATTTTGAAGTCTTTTGGATCCGTGGGTGAATTGAACTGTATTTCTGATATGTGCATAGTCAGGTTTAATTTTTTATAGGTTTATTCTGTGTTAAGGGACAATTGGAAAATGTGGTATTTGTTGGGATTTTCCTACTGGATATCTGGATACTGGACAGTTCCTGGATATCTTTATAGTCTATTTTATGTATTCTACCTTTCTTAATGACAAAGCTCCTTTTTTGGAGTTTCATGTGAATAATTGTTTTTATATTTGGGTCTTTGCTTGTTGTTCTTCCAATGACTGTTATTTGGTGAATAGATTTTAAGAAGAGAGACCTGTGATGGGACAAATATCTGAGCCTGTGGGTAATGTTAGAAACTAATTTTATTTTTTATTGGAGTATAATTGCTTTACAATGTTGTGTTAGTTTCTTCTGTACAGTGAAGTGAATCTGCTGTATGTATACATATTTCCCCACCTTCTTGGACCTCCCTCCCCACCCATCCCACCCATCTAGGTTAATACAGAGCACCAAGCTGAGCTCCCTGTGCTCTACAGCATGTTCCCACTAGCTATCTGTTTTATACACGGTACTGTATTTATGTCAAACCTAATCTCCCAATTCATCCCACACTCCCCTTCCCCCTCTGTGTCCACACGTCTGTTCTCTACTTCTGCGTTTCCATTCCTGGCCTGCATATATGTTCATCTGTACCACTTTTCTAGATTCCACATATATGTGTTAATATACAATATTTGTTTTTCTCCTTCTGACTTATTTCACGCTGTGTGACAGACTCTACGTCCATCCACATCTCTACAAATGACCCAATTTCATTTCTTTTTTTTTTTAAGGCTTATTTTCTTTATTCTTTTAATTAATTTATTTATTTTTGGCTGCATTGGGTCTTCGTTGCTGCACGTGGGCTTTCTCTAGTTGTGGCGAGCAGGGGCTACTCTTCATTGTGTGCGAGCTTCTATTGCAGTGGCTTCTCTTGTTGTGGAGCATGGGCTCTAGGTGTGCAGGCTTCAGTAGTTGTGGCACGCAGGCTCAGTAGTTGTGGTTCGCAGTCTCAGTAGTTGTGGCACGCAGGCTTCAGTAGTTGTGGTTTGTGGGCTCTAGAGCGCAGGCTCAGTAGTTGTGGCGCACAGGCTTAGTTGCTCCACAGCATGTGGAATCTTCCCAGACCAGGGCTCTAACTCGTGTCCCCAGCATTCGCAGGCAGATTCTTAACCACTGGGCCACCAGGGAAGCCCCAATTTCATTTATTTTTATGGCTGAGTAATATTCCATTATATATATATATATATATATATATATATATATATATAGTGTGTGTGTGTGTGTGTGCATATATACACATGCGTGCGTGCACACACACACCACATCTTCTTTATCCATTCATCTATCAATGGATATTTAGGTTGTTTCCATGTCCTGGCTATTGAAATAGTGCTGCAATGAACATTGGGGTACATGTGTCATTTTGAATTATGTTTTTCTCAGGGTATATGCCCAGTAGTGGGATTGCTGGGTCATATGATAGTTCTGTTTTTAGTTTTTTAAGGAACCTCCATACTGTTCTCCACAGTGGCTGTATCAATTTACATTCCCACCAACAGTGCAAGAGGGATCCCTTTTCTTCACACGCTCTCCAGCATTTATTGTAGATTTTTTGATGATGATTGTTTTGACTGGTGTGAGGTGATACCTCATTGTAGTTTTTTTTTTTTTTCTCATTGTAGTTTTGAGTTGCATTTCTCTAATAATTAGTGATGTTGAGCATCTTTTCATGTGCCTCTTGGCCATCTGTGTGTCTTCTTTGGTGAAATGTCTGTTTAGGTCTTCCACCCATTTTTTGATTGAGTTGTTTGTTTTTTTGACATTGAGCTGCATGAGCTGTTTATATGTTTTGGAGATTAATCCCTTCTTTGCTGCTTCATTTGCAAATATGTTCTCCCATTCTACGAGTTGTCTTTTCATCTTGTTATGGTTTCCTTTGCTGTGAAAAAGCTTTTAAGTTTAGGTCCCACTTGCTTATTTTTGTCTTTATTTCCATTTCTCTAGGAGGTGGGTCATAAAAGATCTTGCTGTGATTTATGTCAGAGTGTTTTTCCTATGTTTTCTCTTTAAGAGTTTTATAGTGTCCAGTCTTACATTTAGGTCTTTAATCCATTATGAGGTTATTTTTGTGTCTGGTTTTAGGTAGTGTTCTAATTTCATTCTTTTGCATGTAGTTGTCCAGTTTTCCCAGCACCATTTATTGAAGAGGCTGTCTTTTCTCCATTGTATACTCTTGCCTCCTTTTTCATAGATTAGGTAACCATAGGTAAGTGGGTTTATCTCTGGGCTTTCTATCCTGTACCATTGATCTATATTTCTGTTTTTGTGCCAGTACCATACTGTCTTGATTACTGTACCTATGTAGTATGGTCTGAAGTTGGGGAGGCTGATTCCTCCAGCTCCGTTTTTCTTTCTCAAGGTTGCTTTGGCTATTAGGGGTCTTTTGTGTTTCCATACAAATTGTAAAATTTTTTGTTGTAGCTCTGTGAAAAATGCCATTGGTACTTTGATAGGGATTGCACTGAACCTGCAGATCGCTTTGGGAAGTATAGTCATTTTCACAATATTGATTCTTTGAATCCAGGAGCATGGTGTATCTCTCCATCTGTGTAATCTTTTATTTCTTTCATCAGTGTTTTATAGTTTTCTGAATACAGGTCTTTTTCCTCCTTAGGTAGGTTTATTCCAAGGTATTTTATTCTTTTTGTTGCGATGGTAAATGGGATTGTTTCCTTAATTTCTCTTTCTGATCTTTTGTTGTTAGTGTATAAGAATGCAAGAGATTTCTGTGTATTAATTTTGTATCCTGCAACCTTACCAAATTCATTGATGAGTTCTAGTGGTTTTCTGGTGGCATCTTTAGGATTTTCTATGTATAGTATCATGTCATCTGCAAACAGTGACAGTTTTACTTCTTTTCCAATTTGTATTCCTTTTATTTCTTTTTCTTCTCTGATTGCCGTGGCTAGGACTTCCAATGCTGTGTTGAATAATAGTGGCAAGAATGGACATCCTTGTCTTGTTCCTGATCTTAGAGGAAATGCTTTCAGTTTTTCACCTTTGAGAATGATGTTTGCTGTGGGTTTGTCGTATATGACCTTTATTATGTACGGTATGTTCATACATAGGTATGTTCCCTCTCTGCCCACTTTCTGGAGAGTTTTTATCATAAATGGGTGTTGAATCTTTTTCTGTCTATTGAGATGATCATATGATTTTTATTCTTTAATTTGTTAATACAGTGTAACACATTGATTGATTTGCGTATATTGAAGAATCCTTGCATCCTTGGGGTAAATCCAACTTGATCATGGTGTATGATCTTTTGAATGTGTTGTTGGACTCTGTTTGCTAGTATTTTGTTGAGGATTTTTGCATCTATGTTCATCAGTGATATTGGTCTGTAATTTTCTTTTTTTGTGATATCTTTGCCTGGTTTTGTTATCAGGGTGATGGTGGCCTTGTAGAACGAGTTTTGGAGTGTTCCTCCCTCTGCAATTTTTTGGAAGAGTTTGAGAAGGATAGGTGTTAACTCTTCTCTAAATGTTTGATAAAGTTTGCATGTGAAGCCATCTGGTCCTGGACTTTTGTTTGTTGGAAGATATTTAATTACAGTTTCAATTTCATTATGTGTAATTGATCTGTTTATATTTTCTAACTGTTCCTGGTTCAGTCTTGGAAAGTTGTACCTTTCCAAGAATTTGTCCAGTTCTTCCAGGTTGTCCTATTTATTGGCATATAGTTGCTTTCAGTAGTCTCTTATGATCCTCTGTATTTCTGCGGTGTCAGTTGTAATTTCTCCTTTTCATTTCTAATTTTATTGATTTGAGTCCTCTCTTTTTTTCTTGATTATTCTGGCTAAAGGTTTATCAATTTTGTTTATCTTCTCAAAGAACCAACTTTTAGTTTTATTGATCTTTGCTATTGTTTTCTTCATTTCTATTTCATTTATTTCTGTTCTGATCTTTATGGTTTCTTTCCTTCTACTAACTTCGGATTTTCTTTGTTCTTCTTTTTCTAGTTGCTTTAGGTGAAAGGTTACATTGTTTATTTGAGATTTTTCTTGTTTCTTGAGGTGAGCTTGAATTGCTATAAACTCCCCTCTTAGAAATGCTTTTGCTGCGTCCCGTAGGATTTGGATTGTCATGTTTTCGTTATTTGTTTCTCGGTATTTTTTTCATTTCTTCTTTGATTTCTTCAGTGATCTCTTGGTTATTTAGCAGCACACTGTTTAGCCTCCATGTGTTTGTGTTTTTTACAGTTTTTTCCCTGTAATTGATTTCTAATCTCATAGCTTTGTTGTGAGAAAAGATACTTGATACGATTTCAATTTCTTTAAATTTTTCAAGGTTTGATTTGTGACCCAAGATGTGACCTATCCTGGAGAACGTTCTGTGTGCGCTTGAGAAGAAAGTGTATTCTTCTGCTGTCAGATGGAATATCTTATAAATATTAATTAAGTCTATCTGGTCTATTGTGTCTTTTAAAACTTGTGTTTCCTTATTTATTTTCTGTCTGGATGATCTGTCTATTGGTGTAAGTAAGGTGTTCAAGACTCCCACTATTATTGTGTTACTGTCGATTTACCCTTTTATGGCTGTTAGCATTTGCCTTATGTATTGAGGAGCTCCTATGTTGGGTGCATAAATATTTATAATTGTTATGTTTTCTTCTTGGATTGATCCCTTGATTGTTATGTAATGTCCTTCCGTATCTCTTGTAACAGTCTTTATTTTAAACTCTATTTTATCGGATATGAGTATTGCTACTCCAGCTTTCTTGTGATTTCCATTTTCATGGAATATCTTTTTCCATCCCCTCACTTTCAGTTTGTATGTGTCCCTAGGTCTGAACTGGGTCTCTTGTAGACAGCGTATTTTCGGGTCTTGGTTCTGTATCCATTCAGTCCATCTGTGTCTTTGGTTGGAGCATTTAATTCATTTACATTCAACGTGATGATTGATATGTTATGTTCCTATTACCATTTTCTTGTGGATTTGGGTTTGTTTCTGTGGGTCTTTTCCTTCTCTTGTGTTTCCTGCCTAGAGAAGTTCCTTTAGCATTTGTTGTAAAGCTGGTTTGGTGGTGCTGTATTCTCTTAGTTTTACTTGTCTGTAAAGCCCTTGATTTCTCCGTCAAATCTGAATGAGATCCTTTCTGGGTAGAGTAATCTTGGTTGTAGATTTTTCCCTTTCATCACTTTAAATATATCCTGCCACTCCATTCTGGCCTGCAGAGTTTCTGCTGAAAAATCAGCAGGTAAATTTATGGGGATTCCCTTGTATGTTATTTGTTGCTTTTCCCTTGCTGCTTTTAATATTTTTTCTTTGAATTTAATTTTTGTTACTTTGGTTAATATGTGTCTTGGTATGTTTCTCTTAGGGTTTATCCTGTATGGGACTCTGTGCTTTCTGGACTTGGGTGGCTATTTCCTTTCCCATATTAGGGAAGTTTTCGACTATAATATCTTCAAATATTTTCTCAGACCTTTTCTCTTTCTCTTCTTCCTCTGGGACCCCTATAATTCAAGTGTTGGTGCATTTAATGTTGTCCCAGAGGTCTCTGAGGCTGTCCTCAATTCTTTTCATTCTTTTTTCTTTATTCTCTCCTTGGAAGTTGTTTCCACCATTCTATGTTCCAGCTCAGTTATTCACTCTTCTGCCTCAGTTGTTCTGCTGAGTTGTTCTGCCTCAGTTGTTCTCCTTCTAGTGTATTTTTCATTTTAGTTATTGTGTTGTTCATCACTGTTTTGTTTGTTCTTTAGTTCTTCTAGGTCTTTGTTAAACATTTCTCGTATTTTCTTGACCCATGCCTCCATTCTCTTTCCGAGATTTTGGATCATCTTTACTATCATTACTCTGAATTCTTTTTTTAGGTAGGTTGCTTATTTCCTTTTCATTTATTTGGTCTTGTAGGTTTTTACCTTGCTCCTTTGTCTGTAACATATTTTTTTGTCATCTCATTTTTTTGTGATGGGAGGGGCTGTATTCCTTTCTTCCTGGTTGTTTGGCCTGAGGTGTCCAGCACTGGAGTTTGCAGGCAGTTGGGTAGAGCGGGTCTTGGTGCCAAGATGAGGACCTCTGAGAGACCTCACTCTGATTAATATTCCTTGAGGTCTGAGGTTCTCTGTTAGTCCAGTGGTTTGGAGTTGGAACTCCCACCAAAGGAGCTCAGGCCCAACTCCCGGCCTGGGAACCAAGATCCTGGAAGCTGCATGTCGTGGCAAAGAAAAGAGAGAAAAAAAGGAGCAGTACAATAGCAAAGAATAAAAAATAAAATTAAATTTAAAAAATAAATAGTATATTAGGAAGAATAAAAATATAAGTGGAACAACTACAGCAAGGTAAAACAGAACCACAACAGAAGGAAGAAAAAAAAAGGAACAAGCCAAAAGGAGCAGAACAATAACAGAGTATAAAGAATAAAATAAAGTTAGAAAAATAAAAAATTTATTAGAAAATATATATATAAATGAATCAACAACAACAAGGTAAAACAGAATCACAACCTTAAAAAAAAAAAAAGCTGGAAAAGACCTTGGCTGTGGGGGGCGGAGCTTAGGCGGGGGGGGGGGGGGCCTAGGCAGGCATGACATTTAAGCGTGGGCTGTGGCTTAGGCTCAGGACCTTTGCAGCTGGAAAAGGCCTTGTGGGTGGGGCCTAGGCTTAGGGCCTGTGCAGTGGGGAAAGGAAGGAGGCCTCAAGGGGCTTCCGAATGCCTTGAAGCTGGAGTTTGGAGGTAAGGCCCTGGGTGAGGGGGTGGGGGTGGGGCTTAGGCTCAGTGGCAGGAGGGAGCCTCTGAGTGTGGAGGGTTAGGCCCAGGATCTCAGCAGGCTCCCCAGGGCCCAAGTGGTCAGGGGAAACGGTGGCCGCACTCCCTTCCTTTCCTCTGCTTCCTGAGGGTCTCCCCTGTCCCTGTTGATCCCCTAACCGTGGGTGGGCCCAACTGGGTGTGGGAACCCCTTCCCTCTCCTAGCCACCCCTGGGGGGCGCTGATCCCATCACTCTGGGCTTTACTTTTCCTCCCCCCCTCCCTCCCACTCCCTCAGGACCCAGGTGGTTGGAGGGGGGCTCAGTAGACAGAGGATCAGGTCTAGCACCTCAACAGGCTCCCCAGGGCCCAAGTGGGCAGGGGAAACACTGGCCATGTTCCCTTCTGATCCTCCGCACTCCCAGCATTCTCCCCGTTCCCCGTCTGGGTGTAGGAACCCCTCCCCTCCCCCAACTGCCCCTCAGGGGTGCTGGTACCATCCCGCCTCCACTGCTTCTCCTCCCTCACATCCTACCCAGTTGCTTGGGGGTTCCTTCCGTCCCCTTAGGTGTCCATGGACCCCCTCCAGTGCTGGTAGGTGCCCTAGTTGTGTGGAAACGCCAACTCTGTGTCCTTCTAGTCTGCCATCTTGACTCTGTTAGAAACTAAATTTTATAGAATCCATACGTTTTATGGTTCCACATTAAAATTCACCAATAGCCTCACTTGCCTAGGATTTGGAAAGGAGAAGTAAACAAGGCATTAGTCAGAGTTTGGAGGCACCATACAGGAAGTGAGACCAATACATAGGAACTTCAAGGATATCATCTTCCAGCCCAGTTTTTGGATTCTTTGACCTTCCAATCAAGAGTACCTCAAAACCACCACCAATGTTTGATTTCCATTTTCCTGGAGTTGTAGGTTTCCACTTTTGTCTTCCCAAGATGCACCTCAAAGATCCATCAGAGTTTGGATTTTTCTTTAAGGCCTCTTGTATGCACCAGGAAGCTACTTTGGACTTCACTATTTGGGAGTATTGTCTGAGACCCCTCTTCTCTAGATTATATCCATTTAAAGTCTAAAATGTGTAACAAACACCTTATGCTGCTAATGGTGCTAGTGAGTATGTTCCTGATTCACCATGACGCCTGCAATGGTGCAGTGAAAATACAACAGGGGAGTTTGTTTCTCTACTGCATTGTACATGGGCTGCCTTCACCTGATCCTTCCATGTGAAAATAAACTCTTTCCTTGTGTTGGTGTGTCTTGTTCTTACAGTTGAATGTAATCTCTCAATATGTTTTAAATTATGTTCATATGTAAGTAGAAGTATGTCTATATTTTTGTCACAGGAATGCTTCTGTAGTTGTTTCATAGAAACATTTTATTAACTGTTCTCTAAGCCATCAAGTGCTAACAAATGTTGGGTTTTTTATTTCCTGAGAGGATATATGAAAATATGCCATTATAATTATCAATTTTAAGGTAAACTTTATAATTTTCTTCATTTATTCATTATACATTATGAGTGAAGATTATGTGCATATGAGTTCAGGTATTTTTTCCTCCAGGAAATTTTCTTTTTTCTTTCTTTTTTCTTTTTATTTTTTTGTATTTTTGTTTTAGTTGCAATTTTTGTCATGTAGCTAATTTCTTAATCATTCTTAATACCCAAAAGTTAGATCATGTTTTTTCAGTATCCTCTTTCCAGTGCCTCACAGGATTGCACCAGTAGTCAAAGAGAAGGTTGTAATGAATTCAAATAAGAATGACCACAAACTGTAAAGGACTGTGGAGTATAATTGTAATACGATGTTCAAAAGGAATTCTTATAGCATTTTAGCTTGTGTTGGAAGATTTGACTACCACTCAAGGAAACAAGATTTTTTTCTGTATTGAATGTTGTGAGGAGGGAAACTATCCGTGGTAATCATAATCATTTTCTAGAAGGCAAAAAACAAAGGTGATAAAGCTAAACTTAAGAAGCCTCAGTAAGAAGACAGGAATACTGGTCTTTTTAATGCTTTTGAACTTTATCTTTTACCATTTTTAGAGCTATGGTTACATAGCTTATAATCCCCTTATAAATGTCTTGATCCATCATGGTCACCAATTATCTTATTTGCTGAAGTTGTGTGGCATTTTTCTCTTCAACAGGAAAAGACTTACCCTTGCAATGAATGCAGGCCAGGTCCTGGTCCTCTGGAAGAGCTTTTGCCTTTCCTACTTGTTTTCTAAACACTGATGCATTTCTCTCAGTGTATTAGACACTGTTTTTGTAAAGTTAAAATATGTAAAGTTAAATATGTAAAGTTACTTCTTATTATACTATGTAATATTTTTAATATCCGTTTTATGACTCAACTGGGGCCTGTAAGTTTAGATAAATTGTGAGAGAATGCAAACCTACCAAGGGAGAAAGACAGGACCATTATTTCTTTTTATTTGGCTGTGCTGTGCAGCTTGTGAGATCTTGGTTGCCTGATCAGGGATTGAACCCAGGCCCATGGCAGTGAGAGCACTAAGTCCTAACCACTGGACTGCCAGGGAATTCCCATGGACCACTATTTTAGTCAAGCATTTCTTTCTCAGATACTATAGTCTTGTTGCTGATTTTTCAGTATTCCTCATTGCCATGCACTTTACCAAACTCAGCACACATAATTAAGGCGTTGTAGGATTTGGATAAAGTAACATTAGGAAAACAGGTTCAAGCAGTGCAGGTGCTTACATTTTTGTGAGAAAAGAAAGACAATTAACAAATGGTAAAACTTTTGGTGTATAAGATAGATGAATATTAAAAAATACCATGAGGGAATTCCCTGGAGGTCCAGTGGTTAGGGCTCTGCTTCTACTGCAGGGGCATGGGTTCGTTCCCTGGTTGGGGAAATCCCACATGCTGCGAGTCGAGGTCCCCCACCCCCCCAAAAAAACATTAGATCATAGAGATGCTGCAGTGTTAATAAATCTTTTCTGTGAGGGTAAGAGCCTCAGTGAATGATGATGTCAGTGATCACTTGAATTTGTGCCAGGTGGTACATCTTGAACACTGGTTGAGGAAAAACTTGGATGTGGAAGTAAATAGAGTGCAACAATAAATTCCTGCATTCTGGATTCACAGTCAAGATTACCCAAAAGTATAGACATGGTTCATCTTCATTTTTGCAATTGTTATACATTTTGTATGTAGAATATATAGTCATGATCTTGGATATTGTTTTCTAGGGCTTGGGACTGCCTATTGATTTGGGCCATAGATGTTTGTGGTACCTATTTGTGTTTAATGTCATTTGAGAGGATTTTCATTTCCCTTTAAAATTTTTAAATGTTACAGTATTTGGCTTTTTCATTTTGCTGCATTAAACATGGAGTTTCTCCCATTTAGGGAAATGGTTACATTCATCTACACAGTTCCAGCTCATTCTGAGTTTATTCTGTGAATAGAGTGTTACCTATGCAAACCTACTGTGATTTCTCAGTGGAAACACCAAAAAGAGTTGATGCTTAGAGGCTATCATCTGAGGAATAATTGAAATGAGCTGTAGAGAGAGGCTATTACAGCTGACCGTTGAACGACATGAGTTTGAATTGTGCGGGTCCACTTATTACGAGGATTTTTTCATTAAATATGTACTTCAATACTATACAATTGGTTGAATCCAAAGATGCAGAACCGCAGATGTGCTTTTGTATGATAAGAGAGTGTTAAGCTCCTGAACCTTGAATTTTATGTGTTCAGCTCTGTTTCACCACTGTGGGATCCTTAGGAAGAATTGCAGGACTGGGGAAGAAGAACATGGGCCACAACGGGCCTTTCTTGGAGCCCAACCTGCACTGAGAAAACACCCTCTAGGGCTGCACCTGTCTACATCTCATCACATAAACTAAGAATGGAGTGAGAGTGCTTTTAGAATATGAATTTAAACCAGGATCTTTGGACAGATCTTTGGAAATTCTGCAGTTCTGAAACATAAAGGTGTATCCCAAGTGGAATCTGCCTAGGGGTATCCTCATTCACGAGCATCAGCGTAATTTCTTTCCATTGCCATCTTTAGAGTATTTTTGGCAATTTGTTTTTAACTGAAGCCTACTTGTCTCTGCTTATCTTGAACATCTTTAAAAATCTATGTATGCCCCATTCTGGAAAGTTTCTCTGAGACAACACCATGGGACTATGAGCTGAGAGGGAAACAGAAGCAGTCATAACATATTCATGGGCACAAAGCCATGTGCTCTAACAGGGCCCTGTTTTTACTATGTTCCCCACACTGTACATTTCATACTCATTTATTTTGACACTGAAAGTTTGTACCTCCTAATCTCCCACACCTATTTCGTTCCTCCCTTCCCTCTCCTCCCCTCTGGCAACCACCTGTTTGTTTTCTGTATCTATAATTCTTTCTATTTTGTTATGTTTCTTCATTTGTGTTTTTAGATTCCACCTATAAGTGAAATCATACAGTATTTCTCTTTGACTGATTTCACTTAGCATAATACTCTCTAGGTTGATCCATGTTGTTGCAAATGGTAAGTTTTTTTATGGCTTAATAATATCTCGTTACACACACACACACACACACACACACACACACACACATCACAATTTCTTTATCCATCATCCATCAAGGGACACTTAGGTTGTTTCCATATCTTGGCTATTGTAAATAATGATGCAATGAGCATGGGCGTGCATATATCTTTTGAAGTTAGTTTTTTCATTTTCTTTGGATAAATTCTCAGAAGTCAAATGGCTGGGTCATGTGGTATTTCTACTTTTTAATTTTTGAGAAACCTCCATACAGATCTCCATAGTGCCTGCACCAATTTACAGTCCCGCCAACAGTGCACAGGGTTTCCCATTTTTCCTACATCCTTGCCAACATTTTTACTTTTGGTCTTTTTGATAATAGCCATTCTAACAGGTATGAAAAAGGTAATATCTCATCGTGGTATTGATTTGCTGTTCCCTGGTGATGAATGATGTAGAGCATCTTTTCATGTACCATTGGCCATATATATGTCTTCTTTGGGAAAATGTATCTTCTTCCCACTTTTTAATCGCTTTTTTTTGCTATTGAGTTGTGTGAGTTTTTATATATTTTGGATATTAGCCCCTTATCAGATATGTGATTTTCAAATATTTTCTCTCACTCAGTACATTGCTTTTCATGTTGTTTGATGGTTTCGTTTGCTGAGCAGGTTTTAATTTGATGTATCCCCACTTGTTTATTTTTCCTTTTTCTTTTGGTGTCAGATTAAAAAATTCAATGCCAAGACCTGTGTCAAGAAGTTTGCCATCTGTGTTTTCTTCTGGGAGTGTTCATGTCTTATGTTCAAGTCTTTGAACCATTTTGTTGATTTTTGTGTATGGTGTTAGTGTGGTCCAGTTTCATTCTTTTGCATATGGCTGTCCAAGTTTCCCAACACCATTAATTAGAGAGACTGTCCTTTCTCCATTGTATGTTTTTGTATCCTTTGTCATAAATTAATTGACCAGGTTTATGTGTGGGTTTATTTCTGGGCTCTCTGTTCTGTTCCATTGATCTATGTGTCTGTTTTTACCTGGATACCATATTGTAATTTTAATTAGTATAGCTTTAAAATTGGAATGAGATGCCACCTGCCGAGTTCTTCTTTCTCAGGATGGCTTTGGCTATTCTGGGTCTTTTATGGTTCCATGCAAGTTTCAGGATTGTTTGTTCTGTTTTTGTGAAAAATGCCATTAGAATCTTGATAGGGATTGCACTGAATTTGTAGATTGCTTGGGTAGTGTAGACGTTTTAACAATGTTGATTCTTCCAGTCCATGAACACAGAATATCTTTCCATTTATTTGTGTCTTCAGTTTCTTTAATTAATTTCTTGTATTTTTGTCTTGTCTTTCATTTCTTGGTTAAATCTATTCCGAAGTATTTTATTATCTTTGATGCAATTGTAAATGGGATTGTTTTCTTAATTTCTCTGATAGTTCATTATTAGCATATAGAAACACAACAGATTTTGTGTTATTGATTTTGTATCCTGTAACTTTACTGAATTCATTTATTAGTTCTAACAATTTTTTTTTGACCCCCACACTTCTCCTGTTCCTGTTTTTTTTTTTTTAACATCTTTATTGGAGTATAATTGCTTTACAATGGTATGTTAGTTTCAGCTTCACAACAAAATGATTCAGTTATATATATACATGTATTCCCATATCTCTTCCCGCTTGCGTCTCCCTCCCTCCCACCCTCCCTATCCCACCCCTCCAGGCGGTCACAAAGCACCAAGCTGATCTCCCTGTGCTATGCGGCTGCTTCCCACTAGCTAACTACCTTACTTTTGGTAGTGTATATATGTCCATGCCTCTTTATCGCTTTGTCACCGTTTACCCTTCCCCCTCCCCATAGCCTCAAGTCCATTCTCTAGTACGTCTGTGTCTTTATTCCTGTTTCACCCCTAGGTTTTTCATGACATTTTTTTTTAATTCCATATATATGTGTTAGCATACGGTATTTGTCTCTCTCTTTCTGACTTACTTCACTCTGTATGACAGACTCTAGGTCTATCCACCTCATTACAAATAGCTCAATTTCGTCTCTTTTTATGGCTGAGTAATATTCCATTGTATATATGTGCCACATCTTCTTTATCCATTCATCCGATGATGGACACTTAGGTTGTTTCCATCTCTGGGCTATTGTAAATAGAGCTGCAATGAACATTTTGGTACATGACTCTTTTTGAATTATGGTTTTCTCAGGGTATATGCCCAGTAGTGGGATTGCTGGGTCATATGGTAGTTCTATTTGTAGCTTTTTAAGGAACCTCCATACTGTTCTCCACAGTGGCTGTATCAATTTACATTCCCACCAACAGTGTAAGAGGGTTCCCTTTTCTCCACACCCTCTCCAGCATTTATTGTTTCTAGATTTTTTGATGATGGCCATTCTGACTGGTGTGAGATGATATCTCATTGTAGTTTTGATTTGCATTTCTCTAATGATTAGTGATGTTGAGCATTCTTTCATGTGTGTGTTGGCAGTCTGTATATCTTCCTTGGAGAAATGTCTATTTAGGTCTTCTGCCCATTTTTGGATTGGGTTGTTTGTTTTTTTGTTATTAAGCTGCATGAGCTGCTTATAAATTTTGGAGATTAATCCTTTGTCCGTTGTTTCATTTGCAAATATTTTCTCCCATTCTGAGGGTTGTCTTTTCGTCTTCTTTATGGTTTCCTTTGCCGCGCAAAAGCTTTTAAGTTTCATTAGGTCCCATTTGTTTACTTTTGTTTTTATTTCCATTTCTCTAGGAGGTGGGTCAAAAAGGACCTTGCTGTGATTTATGTCATAGAGTGTTCTACCTATGTTTTCCTCTAAGAGTTTGATAGTTTCTGGCCTTACATTTAGGTCTTTAATCCATTTTGAGCTTATTTTTGTGTATGGTGTTAGGGAGTGATCTAATCTCATACTTTTACATGTAGCTGTCCAGTTTTCCCAGCACCACTTATTGAATAGGCTGTCCTTTCTCCACTGTACATTTCTGCCTCCTTTGTCAAAGATAAGGTGACCATATGTGCGTGGGTTTATCTCTGGGCTTTCTATCCTGTTCCATTGATCTATCTTTCTGTTTTTGTGCCAGTACCATACCGTCTTGATAACTGTAGCTTTGTAGTATAGTCTGAAATCTGGGAGCCTGATTCCTCCAGTTCCTTCTTTCGTTCTCAAGATTGCTTTGGCTATTCGGGGTCTTTTGTGTTTCCATACAAATTGCAAAATTTTTTGTTCTAGTTCTGTGAAAAATGCCAGTGGTAGTTTGATAGGGATTGCATTGAATCTATAGATTGCTTTGGGTAGTAGAGTCATTTTCACAATGTTGATTCTTCCAGTCCAAGAACATGGTATATCTCTCCATCTATTTGTATCATCTTTAATTTCTTTCATCAGTGTCTTATAATTTTCTGCATACAGATCTTTTGTCTCCTTAGGTAGGTTTATTCCTAGATATTTTATTCTTTTTGTTGCAATGGTAAATGGGAGTGTTTTCTTGATTTCACTTGCAGATTTTTCATCATTAGTATATAGGAATGCCTCTAACAATTTTTTGATGGAGTTTTTAGGGTTTTCTATATATAATATGTCATCTGCAAATGGTGACACTTTTATTTCTTCCTTTCCAATTTGAATGCCTTTTATTTCTATTTGTTGCCTAATTGCTCTAGCTAGGACTTCCAATACTGTGTGGAATAAAAGTGGCAAGAGTGGAGATCCTTGTCTTGTTGCTGATCTTAAAGGAAAAGCTTTTGGCTTTTCACCATTGAGGGTGGTGTTAGCTGTGGGCTTATTATAGATGGCCTTTATTATGTTGAGGTATGTTTCCTCTATTCTTTGTTGAGAGTTTTAATCATAAGTGGATGTTGAATTTTGTCAAATGCTTTTCCTATATCTGTTGAGGTGACGTGATTTCTACCCTTCATTTTGTTTATGTGGTGTATCATTTACTAATTTGCAGATGTTGAACCATCCTTACATCCCTGGAATTGGGATCCTTTTAATGTATTGTTGACTTTGGTTTGCTAATATTTTATTGAAAATTTCTGCATCTATGTTCATCAGTACATTGTCCCGTAAATTTTTTTCTTTTTTTTTTTAGCACGCCACACGGCATACAGGATCTTAGTTCTCTGACCAGGGATTGAACCCACGCACCCTCTCCCCCTGCAGTGGAAGCGTGGAGTCTTTTTTTTTTTTTTTTCTTTTTTTGAGATTTTACATGATTTTCTTTAATATTTACATTTTTATATGTAATTTTTTTGCTAAAAAACTCCGTACTGCTAGCCCTACTGCCATTCCCCTGGTCTTGGAAACCACCCTCACCCTGCCTGTGCTGCTTGCTATAGCGTCCCTACTGGCTTCCCACTGCTGCTCTTGCCCCCATGATCTGCTTGCTCTGCACACTACAGCTGGATGTGCTTTTTTTAAAAAAAACATCTTTATTGGAGTATAATTCCTTTACAGTGGTGTGTTAGTTTCTGCTTTATAGCAGAGTGAATCAGTTATACATATACATATGTTCCCATATCTCTTCCCTCTTGCGTCTCCCTCCCTCCCACCCTCCCTATCGCACCCCTCCAGGTGGTCACAAAGCACCGAGCTGATCTCCCTGTGCTATGCGGCTGCTTTGCACTAGCTAGCTATTTTATGTTTGGTAATCTATATATGTCCATGCCACTCTGTCACTTTGTCCCAGCTTACCCTTCCCCCTCCCCATATCCTCAAGTCATTTCTCTAGTAGGTCTGTGTCTTTATTCCCATCTTACCCCTAGGTTCTTCATGACCATTTTTTTTTTTTTTTTTTAGATTCCATATATAGGTGTTAGCATACGGTATTTGTTTTTCTGACTTACTTCACTCCGTATGACAGTCGCTAGGTCCATCCACCTCACTACAAATAACTCAATTTTGTTTCTTTTTATGGCTGAGTAATATTCCATTTTATATATGTGCCACATCTTCTTTATTCATTCATCTGTTGGTGGACACTTAAGTTGCTTCCATGTCCTGGCTATTGTAAATAGAGCTGCAATGAACATTTTGGTGCATGACTCTTTTTGAATTATGGTTTTCTTAGGGTATATGCCCAGTAGTGGGATTGCTGGGTCATATGGTAGTTCTATTTTTAGTTTTCTAAGGAACCCATACTGTTCTCCACAGTGGCTGTATCAATTTACATTCCCATCAACAGTGCAAGAGGGTTCCCTTTTCTCCACACTCTCTCCAGCATTTATTGTTTGTAGATTTTTTGATGATGGCCATTCTGACTGGTGTGAGATGATATCTCATTGTAGTTTTGAGTTGCATTTCTCTAATGATTAATGATGTTGAGCATTCTTTCATGTGTTTGTTGGCAGTCTGTATATCTTCTTTTGAGAAATGTCTATTTAGGTCTTCTGCCCATTTTTGGATTGGGTTGTTCGTTTTTTGATATTGAGCTGCATGAGCTGCTTGTAAATTTTGGAGAGTAATCCTTTGTCAGTTGCTTCATTTGCAAATATTTTCTCCCATTCTGAGGGCTGTCTTTTGGTCTTGTTTATGGTTTCCTTTGCTTTGCAAAAGCTTTGAAGTTTCATTAGGTCCCATTTGTTTATTTTTGTTTTTATTTCCATTTCTCTAGGAGGTGGGTCAAAAAGGATCTTGCTGTGATTTATGTCATAGAGTGTTCTGCCTATGTTTTCCTCTAAGAGTTTTATAGTGTCTGACCTCACATTTAGGTCTTTAATCCGTTTTGAGTTTATTTTTGTGTATGGTGTTAGGGAGTGTTCTAATTTCTTTCTTTTACGTGTAGCTGGGAGATCAGCTCTTTTGTGACCACCTAGAGGTGTGGGATAGGGAGGGTGGGAGGGAGATGCAAGAGGGAGGGGATATGGGCATATATGTATACATATAGCTGATTCACTTTGTTATACAGCAGAAACTAACACACCATTGTAAAGCAATTATACTCCAAAAAAGATGTTAAAAAAAAAAAAAAAACCAGCCTCCTGTTTGCTCTCCAAATGGAAGTAACAAGAGAAACAGGGTAAATAGGCAGGCTTTGTCTCCTGTGGACGCTTTAAGATAACAGTCATGGCAGGAACAGAGAGGGGCTAAACCTTGTTTGAGGAAAAGGTCAAGAGGTCATACATTTCCCATCCTTGGGGCAAGGGAAACATTGCACATGTGCAGAAAGGCTCCTTGGGGGTCAAAAAGGAGGAGGCACCACCCATAATACGTGATGCTAAGGCTGTCCCATAGGCCTCTGGGCTGAAATCCATCGTGGAAAAAAGGTGCGCACACATGTTAGGGAGGGTCCTAGGGCTGGTCAGGTGTGGAAAAAGAAACCAGATAATCGGCCAAAGGTAAAGACCCGGAAGAACTGCCCTATATGAATGACTTAACCACCTCTTTACTGCACCCCTCCTCCTCCTTAGAGAGAACCCCACACCCTTTCTCTCTGGGTGTGCATCTGCCTTGCTTCTATCTTAACTAAACAAACTTTCTCTGTGTGCTCTCCCACTTGTTGTGCTGTGTCTCTAATAATAAACTTTGCACCTGTTTTTACAGTTTTTGCCTCTGTGAGAAATGCATTTTTCACTGGGTGCAAGAGCCAGGGGGTATGGTGGCTAGGATTCCTGGTTTTCATCCAGGCTACCCAGGTTCCATTCCTGGACAGGGAATTAAGATCTTGCTTCACGCCACCACTCACTGCTGCCTCTCTGAGATCAGACGGAGAAGATGGCAGACTAGTGTCTCAAAATAACCATCCTATTGGGGTCTGGATGTCAGTTTCTTTTATAGAATCAGAGAGGGAAGTAAAGTGAAAAGGCAGAATAGAGAGGGAGAGGCAGAGAGGAAGTAAAGTAAAAAGGGCAAATATCTGGGATGGCCAGACTTGGGGAGGGGGATGTGTTAATTTCTTCTTTCTTGAAGCCATTCACAGGTGGGTAGGGTTCCCTGAGGCAGGCCATCATGTGTGATTATAATAACAAAAGCAACGAAAAGCAAAGACTAAAGTCAAAGAAACAGATCCAACACACAGTCAAAATTGGCTGTTACGGTTTCAGTATCAGGGTAACACTGGCCTTGTAAAATGAGTTTTACAATGTTCCCTCCTCTTCTATTTTTTGGAAGAGTTGGAGAAGAATTGGCATTCATTCTTCTTTAAATGTTTGGTAGAATTCACCAGTGAAGCCGTCTGGTCCTGGACTCTTGTTCGTTGGGAGGTTTTGGTTACAGATTCAATCTTTTTACTAGTAATCAGTCTATTCAGATTTTCTGTTTCTTCATGATTCAGTCATATTAGGTTGTCTGTTTCTAGGAATTTATCCATTTCTTCTGGATTGTCCAATTAGTTTGTGTATAACTGTTTATAGTATGCTCTTTTTTTTTTTTTTTTTTTTTTGCGGTACGCGGGCCTCTCACTGTTGTGGCCTCTCCCGCTGCGGAGCACAGGCTCCTGATGCGCAGGCTCAGCGGCCATGGCTCACGGGCCCAGCCGCTCCGCGGCATGTGGGATCCTCCCGGACCGGGCCACGAGCCCGTGTCCCCTGCATCGGCAGGCGGACTCTCAACCACTGCGCCACCAGGGAAGCCCAGGATGTGTTTTTTGACTTGGAAGGATATTCACTCCCCGTCACGGGCAGGGTCTGAGGGAGTGGATGAGTCCAGCTCAGACTCAACCTCCTGTAGCGTTGCTGTCAGGCAGCTCTGAGCTTCATCTGCCCAGGGAACTGGGAGGGCGGCTTATTCGGAGGCTCCTTTCACTCATAACTAGGACGGGCCTAAGTCCCTGCTCCCAAGGGCGGCTGTTAGGCTCCCATGAGAGGAGGTTTGCCACGTGCTGAGAGCTAAGGGCTCAGGGTAGGGCTGTCTCCTTCCCAGCCTCGCGATCCTGCCCAGCCCCCCACTCCAGGCTCACTTTCTCATGACCGTCCATTATGTAGTCCAGCAGCAGCAGGTGACTGAGGAAGGTGTTGAGGAAAGGGACGACACTCTGCCATCGGGATAGGAATGGTGATGAGCCCCCCCTCTCAGGGGCCATCTGAAGGTCCCCTGAAACCCCTCACTCTCAGCTTCCTATCCCACCCCCAGACCCCACACGGAGTAACCCAGGACTCTTAGCAGCCTCCTCCGAACCCCCTCCCTTCCCCTTCAGGAGCACCAAACTTCCTCCAGTCACCTCCTGGGGCTGGCATTTGGCAAATCCCAGGTTCTGTGGTCCCTGGCCCATCCCTCCCCAAATCCCTCCTCCTGGTCACTTCCACTGCAGTCAATTCAGGTCCTGTGGTACCGGGGGCAGGTCTGCAGATGGAAAGCGCCCCTCTCCTGGTGGATGCCTCCAGCTGGGAGGGAGGAGCACCCTCTGCTCGGACCCCTGGGCCCCTCCTCCGCAGGCAGTCTCACCTGCTGCTGCTGTGTCTCCTGAGCTCCCTGGAGGTCCACCTCCACAGTGGCCAACAAGGAGGTTGCCTCCTGCAGGGTCGAGGACAGTGTCATTGTGGCCATACTACCCTCCCACATTTCCCCCCAGGGCTCCTGATCTCAACCCCTGGACATGTGGCCTGAGTGACCTGGTACCTCTGCTGCCCCAACCTCCAGTGAGCTCTGATTCTAGAACAATCCCAGCTCTAACACTCACTTGTGTGTGACCTTGGCTGTGTGACCTGGCCACCGGACCGTATGAGAACTCTGCCGGCGTCCCTGGGTCTCCTGAGCGCTCAGTGTCCTGTGACTGTCATCACTGCCCTCACCCGTCCAGGTGGAGCCATCACAAAGCTCCACACATTCTCTTCCTCCCTTGATCCTACTCACTGAACCTCCTTGTGCAGCCTAAGTACAGAATCATCTCTCTCCAGATCTCCCCGGTTTAAGGGACTGAGGCCCTCAGAGGTGAGTGACTTACAGAGGGGTCCACAGAGGAGAGGCCACTACCCCTCCCAGCCATAGGCCCTGTCCTGGATGCCTTCACCCCACCCCCGGCTCCACCACTGACCACAGTCCTAACCTCTGGACTAATGAGTGTCCAGGCTCCCAGCAAGGAGCTGAGCCATGGAGGAAAATTAACAGGGTATATTGGGGGGCCTGGTTGAGAGGCTCCTGACTGTCCTAGCCTCCTGTCCTCTGACCCTAGGCTGACCCGAGGCCATGCTAAAGCCTCACTTCCCTAAGAACCCCTCATGACATTCCCTTGCACAGAAATCCTTTTTCAGGTACTCAGAAAGGGGACCCTTGAGGTGCTCTGACTGACAGGGCAGTGGGCGATCAGAGCACTAACTTCCACCTTTTTTTTTTTTTTTTTTAAACACTACACTTTCAAGATTAAGGATTCCATTTACTTACAAATAGGAACCCTGAAACACCTACGACTCCAGACCTCCCGGCCAGAAGCAGGTAAATGCTTTTTTATTTATTTATTTTTGGCTGCGTTGGGTCTTCATTGCTGCCCGCGGGCTTTCTCTAGTTGCAGCGAGCGGGGGCTGCTCTTCCTTGCAGTGCGCGGGCTTTTCATTGCGGTGGCCTCTCTTGTTGTGGAGCACGGGCTCTAGGTGCGCGGGCTTCAATAGTTGTGGCGCGTGGGCTCAGTAGTTTTGGCTTGTGGGCTCTAGAGCGCAGTCTCAGTAGTTGTGGCACACGGGCTTAGTTGCTCCGCGGCATGTGGGATCTTCCCAGACCAGGGCTCGAACCCGTGTCCCCTGTATTGGCAGGCGGATTCTTAACCACTGCACCACCAGGGAAGCCCATAACTTCCACCTTTTTTGTGGCAACTTCTGAAGTCCAGTCAGGAAGGATCCATTAGGAATCTATCAGTTCCTCAGATACTTCTCATCACCATCTGGGGCAACTATCATTGCTAAAAAGGCATCAGGCAAGAATCCCTCTGGGATCGATTAGCAGTGACTCTGTAGGACAGAGTGGGGAGTTTCAGAAAGCACACATAATCTGTCTTAGGCTGGGCAGTGCCCCCTGCCCCCGTCCCCCTGGTCCCTGGGATTCTCGCTGTGTCCATCCCTGTTGCAGCCAGGGTCCCCTTCTTCTGCGAGGTACAGTGAAGACAGAAGGAGCAGCAGCGGCCTGGCTTAGTGAGGACAGTCTGGGCTAGTTTAGGAAGAAAGGACCCCCACCTGCACCGTCCACCCAACAGCCTGTAGGAAGATGAGTGGCAGCTGATGGACCAGCAAGGAATCCAGAGAACTACTAATTCTACCAGCTTCTCACCCTCCTGAAACAGTCCAGCCAACACTGCTACATCCCATGACCAAGGCCTCCTGCCCCAGACTGCCCCCACCTGCCTGTAGAGCTCACACATCCCTCTTCCTGTCAACCTGGACAAGACAGACTGAATTTCTCGGAGAACTTTTTGTGATAAGCTACCCACACCACATCCTGCCTGGTCCCCCCTCCTTCCAGATCTACAGCCTCCACGTCACCTCAATGATCGTCCTGTTCAGCAGTTTGTTTTTCCGGCATAACTTTTCAAATTGTTGGGAGCTCTTCCTGAGGGGATGGGAAAGAAGGAAGAAAACAGGGGAATAATGTGCAGGGATTTGAGAGCAAATCCTTTATGAGTACCTGGAAAATTAACAGGCCTCATGAGGGTATCCCTTGCGTCGTCTGGGCCCAGAGGTCTCTGTGGAACTGGGGAGGAGGCTGTCTCCTGGGGCCTTTGTTCCGTTCACTCCTGAGCAGATCTGTTTTGACCGGTGTTGGTTTCAGTTGGATAGAGAGTTCTGTCGCTGTCACTTGAAAATCTCCCATTGGTTCAAATCTCCCATTTGGTTCAATGCAGGATCTGACATTTAAAGATCCTAATTTTTTAAGCAGAACCACAGGCCTCAGGTCCTAGAGAGACTCAAGAGTCCCAGCAACCAGGTGGCTTCCTGTCCCCAGGGTCCACTGTCTCCCAGGAGCTCCCAGCTGACGGAGGGGACACAGCCAGCAACATGGTGGGTAGTGTCTTGTCTACTCTGGTGCTCAGATGGAAAGCAGCCTACTCACCTGGAAACCTGTCCCCATGTCTTTCTGAGGTGCTTTAATGGAGGCCTCTGCAGAGCCAAAATGATGGCTTGTAGAGAGGAGTAATTCCTCAGGCCTCTGCACACTTGGGGAAGGAAGGGAATGGTCAGTGAGGAGAGAGCTGGAACCCCGCTCCTCTGGCTTCTGTCCCCGAGAAAGATGCCCAGTGGCCCTGGGGAGGGTGCACCTGGGACCCGAGGGTTTTAGCTCAACCCAAGGAGGAAGTGAGCAGCCCATCACTGGGATCTGAATGTCAAGGTCAGTGTGCCCCTGGCAGGAGGGGCCTAGGGACTGTGTAGGAACTCAGACCCCAGACTTCAATCCTGAGAGCTGAGAAAGGAGAAGGGGCAGTGCCCATGGCTCCAGAGAGTGCTCCCTGGGCCCTCCTACAGCATACCTTGGCCACCTGGATCCAGAATTCCACCACTTCGGCCCTGTTCTGGGCTGTCATAATTGGGTTCCCGAGGTAGGTGGTGGTGATAAAGTTGACCACCTTTTGGAAGTGGGTGACGGTGTTGTGGACAGTGGGCACCAGGTGCTCATGGCCCCTTTTGGTCCCCTGGGACCAGATGGAGCCCAGGCAGTGATGGGGCACCACCTTCTTGAACAGCTCCTGGGGAGGATGAAGAGCGTCACTCAGCCTCCACACCACAGCTAGCATCTGCAGTTCCTCACGGTTCTACACCGGGGTCTCTGGTCAGAGCTGGAGCTCAGGAAGCTGAGGATGTGACCTGAAGCTTCTTGGAGTCCCTGGGTTTGTTTATGTCCAATGAAGATGCCCAGCACAGGATGACACAGAACACAGTACTGGGGAGGGGGGAGTGGCATTTGCATCCAGCCCAGCTTCACTTCTTCCAAGCACCAGAAACATGACTCACACCTGCCCATCTCAAGGGGCATCTTCCACTCATTCTGATCACCCCTTGGGTCTGACTCCCCATTCAGATGCACATTCTCCCATGGCTGCTACAACCAGGGTCTTTGTCTCCCATAAGACAAGTACACACCAGGTGCCTAATGAATGCTGAGGCTGTTGAGGCCTCCTGGGCAAATGGATGATTGATCCCAGGACCTGGAAGCACTTCAGTGAGCTCACCTCCCACCCTTAAAGGACCAGCCCCACCCAACGTACTATCCGTTCTTCCTCATTAATCTGCAAAGCCACCCTGTGCAGCAGGCTCTCTCAGTGTCCACCTCTACTGTCCACATTGGACAACGAAGATTTGGGGATTAAGAAAGTTGCTCAGGGGCTTCCCTGGTGGCACAGTGGTTGAGAGTCCGCCTGCCAATGCAGGGGACATGGGTTCGTGCCCCGGTCCGGGAGGATCCCACGTGCCGTGGAGCGGCTGGGCCCGTGAGCCATGGCCGCTGGGCCTGCGCGTGCGGAGCCTGTGCTCCGCAACGGGAGAGGCCACAGCAGTGAGAGGCCCGCGTATCACAAAAAAAAAAAAAAAGAAAGTTGCTCAGGTCACGCAGTGGGAAGTGGGGGGAATAGGGCTTTGGACCAAGATCATCAGGTTCTTGATCAGGAAAGGGCAGGTGTGGGGCAGCTGATGAGAAAGCTGGGTCCACCCAGCCTTCCTTGAGAGCCAGCTGCTCACCGCACCCATCAAAGTCAACTGTTCAGCCACCAGCCGGGGAGGGAATATTCTAGAATATTAGGCCTCTAACATTGGGTACCTTGTGCTGTCTTATTAAGCCCTGAAAAGGGGATGTGAAAAGGAAGGAAATCAGAAAACATAAAAATTCTCATCTCCCACTTTGAAGGAAACAGTGAAGTGGGTGGAAAGAGACAAAATAATTATGGACAGTTGTGGGGAAGTCGGGGTGCAGGGGAAAGGACAGGACAGGTGATGCAGAGAGCCTTGGTTCATCCATCCACAGATCCCCTTGGCATCATTCATCATAATAATCAAGCAGAAAATGAATAAATAGAAAGGCACTTCCTGCTGGAAAATAACATCCCACTCTATGGGAGAAATATAAAAAAGGGGAAGAAAACACCAATAACCAGTCTCCTTCTTTGTATACACTGGGTTTATTCTCAGAAAGCTGCTGGGATCAGCCAAAGTGCAGACAAAGGAAAATGCAGGAACAGGAAGATGAAAATCAAAGGGAATATCTTAGAAGTATCTGCAAAGCCCTAAGTCTGTGAGGTGTGGATGGAGCAAAGGTGGAACCTGCAGCCTCAAGCAGGCATATATATATACATATATCTGTACATATACATACATACACATTCATGTGCATGTAATTGTATGTGTATATATAAACACGCACACACATTTATATGTGTGTGTATATGTGTGTGTGTGTGTGTGTGTGTGTTATTCTATGGATGGGACAAGCAACTGTAATGTCTCCAGACTCCTTTCAGCAAAGTCTCTTCCTCTCCCCCCGAGTATCCGTACCTCTTTCTGCCCCCGCTACATAACCTTAGCACAAGCACCCAAATCAGAACATAGATATGTAAAACTTTGAGTTCACACCAATTTCTCCAGTCCAACCTCACAGAGTTCTTTTTAAGCTTCTCACTTTCCATATTTGTAACTCCGTCCTATGACAGAGAGAAACCTGCTCTCACCATCCTCCGTGTATTTCCTTATTTTCCCAATACCCCTGTGGATAACAGATCTCCCTGCCATGCTGGTTGTCCCCTCTTCCCCACCCCTGTGGCTGCCTGCTGCTTGGTCCAGCTGTGCCCATCCCAGTCCCCGTTAGCCTCCACGGTGCTGGCTGCTGCCTCTCCAGGCCTTGGCCCTGACCATGCCAGTTGCTGGGAAGGGAAAGTTAATTAATTTATTTTTGAACGGTGTGATGTAGAGATATAGCTTTTTTTTTTTTTAATGGATAACCAATTGTCCCAACACCTATTCTCAATTACTTGAAATTCTATCCACAATTTTGTGTCAGTAGCTGATGGATCTTTTCTCTTCTGTTAATCTTTTTTTTCTGTTTTCTTTATCATCCTTTAATGACTGTGATTGTATATTTTGATACCTGGTAGTTAGAGGCCCCTCAGTATGCTTAAAAAATGTCTAGCTCTTCTTTTTTTTTTTTTTTTTTAGCTCTTCTTAAGTATGTATTCTTCCAGATGAGTTTTAGCATTAGCATATCAATTTTGTTAAAAATCCTATTGTAATTTTGATTGGAATTACATTGAATTTGTAAACTATTTGGGTAAAATGGCACCTTTACCAGATCAAGTCTTCCCATTAGGGAATGTGGTATGCCTTTTTGTTTACGCAGTTTTTAAAATTTCCTTCAGTGAATATTTATAGTTTTTTGTGTGTGTGTATTGCACATAGAGTTTGTTCTGAGGTTTAAAAAATTTTTTCTGTGGCTGTTATTAATGAGATCAAAAGATCTTCTTTCTACGTAGTTTACACATTATTAAGATTATGCTGCGTATACAATTCTGTATCCTGTTTTTTTAACTTCATGTGTCATACACATTTCTTCACTAATAGTTTTTATGATTTCATAATTGCCCATCAAATTTTCATGTCATAATTTATTTAACCATTAACATACACTTGACTTCTTTGTATTTCTCAGTGTCATATAAAATCATCTTCAAAATTTCAAAAATTTATTGTGTGCCTTATAGAGCTATTTACATAAAGTTGAGTGCTGCATAATTCAGAGAATGTCTGTATAGTGAATATAATTTAATTTTCTTGATTGCTCAAGGTTAATATAGAATCAGATTTTAATATTTCTTCCACAAGGCCTATAGAGGTGTAAGACTCTTTCCCCCTAGTCTAAAGACACTAAATTGCAGTGCTTTTTGATCATTAAGTCAATTTTTATGCCTTTTTTTATCTCTGTCCTGCTTATAGACTTCCAGTCTTCTTACTGCTATCTGCATGCCCACATGGGATAGTTTCTCCTCCCACTTCTAGTTTACCGATTTTAATTTTTTATGAGTTTGGAAACCGGACTGCCAGGTCCTTTAAAATTGAATCCAAGTAAACATTAATAACCTATGAGAAAGGGCTTTGATGAATCTCTAGGAGTAATGGGCTTGATCTTTAGGGCATGGACTTTGGTGATCTCTGTTTTATTTCTGAAGAGGGCTTTTTCCATCTCTTTTATTTCCTTGGTTCTTTGCTGTACTTTAGATAGATGAGATTCTCAGATAGCCAAATTACACCTGAATGAAGTTTCATTACAATTATTAGGTTGGCAACGTAACATGAAAATGCCCCGCTCCCTTTCTTCTGCTGAATTCTGACTCTTGACTTCCTTTTTTGTTCCTTTCACACTGCGCATCAGGCTTGGTTCACTCAACCTAGAGAAACTGTGACAGGGGCTTCAGATGTGTGGGATAAAGTCCAATTGAAACCTTTATTTCCCCTCACTTTTCTTCCTCTCACCTCTTTTTTTTTTTATAATTGAAAACTCTTTATATTTCACATCAACAAAGCTATAATTCAATTATATTAAAAAAATTCATCTCTTGTCTGAAGCCATTTTGGATTCAAAGAAATTAGGGGTATTCCATTATATGAAAGAAAATAAAGACAGTTTACACAACTCTACTGTATTCTTCCCTTTACTCATTGCTACTTGATAAGGGCTATGGTACCAAACCATATGACTGTGTGGTCATTCTCTGTAAAGGCCAATCATGCTCCCTTTGCTGCCAATGGCTCCTCCTAATATTTAACTCCCTTGTAAGTACTTAGGTGCTTTGAGTAAGGGGATCTGCAGGTTCAATAAAACCCATACAACACTGGAGAATCGACTCAAACTTCTTATTAGTGGTGGGTCAGTGGTGTCATGTTTGTATTTGGGTACAGTAAATAACCTTGATGATGACATAATTGTAATTTCTTTAGTATACTGTCTTTGAAAAAAATGCGTCAACAATGAGTGCAAAATAGGTGCTCATCAATGTTTGTGGTTTCAACTTTAGATCAACTTAGAGTTTCTCTTACAGTGCCATTGCTTAGTCATCTTTTAATACATGGAATTGTGACATACTTGCATTTGCTGGTGAATGAACGTTTTAAGCTCTTACACAGTGGCACAGCCTACCAGTCAAGAGTTTATTTTTGGCAGCATCTTCATTTACGGGTATTTGTTTATATGATTGTTTGAACATTTCATTACATTTTTATTACCATTTATAAATATGAATAGAAAATGGAAATGCTGATACTAGTAATAAGAAACATAGTTTTCTTAAACTTAATACAACTGAGCAAAGATGGAGTCATTAACTATATACAAAGCAATGACTCTAATTAGGACAAAATCAGAAAATATAATACAAGCTGGAAGTACTTTTTCAAAGATCAGATCTTAAAGGTGAGTTGCAATTAGGAATTGAATAGTGATTTTCAGCTCTCTCGGGGAAAAATGCTCTTGTAATATACTGTGCATTTAAATTTTTTCATAATCAACTTTTGTATATGTGTTCAGGAGTATATGAATAAACTAGAAGGGAATGAGTTGGAAATAAACTAGGGTTCCACCTGTAGAAAGTTCCAAATGGAACTTAATTTTCCCCCCTTTCTCAGTCGAAATGTCTTTTACAGAATTTACATTGTCAATACCAAGTACCTTCAAACTCTGTAGAGAACTGAGGAAGAGGTCTGTGCCTAAAAGTGTCTGTGCCAGACAAACAGATGTGCTTTTTGCCTGTTGCTTTTGCCCACTAAAGAGGTCTGCTGCTAAAACTGAACAATTACAGTGGTTTCTTAATTTTCAGGAAGAATGGATTTAAAGGTTTGCATTTTGTGAATTGTTCCTAAATGTTTGATACTTTCTATCTTGTGAAGCGTTGCCAACAAATTTTAAAGGAAAAAAGCAAAATCAACTATACTTCAATAAAATTTTAAAAAAAGGGAAAAGGCAGACATATTATTTCTTAAAATACATTTTTTTAATATGTGGGAGATCTGCATAAACAAAATATAGCCAAATTTAGTGTTAGTAAATTTGTGTGAAGTCCATGTGGAAGAAATAAATCCATCAACATTTCATAGGGTTCCACAATGACTACCCTAATTTCTAAGTCCTGCCACCTGAGCTAGTTTGAAAACCAACACTTGACACTTCTGACTGCCTTTTGTTATTTTGGGGGAAAGGAATGTTATTAGTTCAGTGGTACAAAGTAATATTTAAAATAAATTAAAAAGACCAGAGGAGTAGAGTAAATGTGAGTGTAAGAAAGATAATGTAACAATGGCTACTGTTTCCCAAGCACTTATTATTTAGCAGGGTTAGTGCTAAGTATTTTGCAAACATAATTTGATTTGATCCTTACAACCACCCTGTGAGGTAACATCACCCATATTAGCTAGATGAAAAAAAGAAGGCTCAGAGACTTGCTCAAGTTCACATAGCTGGTAATTGGCGAGTGACACTGAGATTCAAACCCAATTTTCCAGATTCCAATCATGATCATGTTGTAATGCCTCTTTGTGTGTATAAAATTAAAAAAAAGTTTTAGAATTGATATGCAGTAAAGCACACAAATCTTTTTGCACATATGTTAACCTTTGTAATCATTAACCAAATCAAGATACTGACCATTTCCAGTAACCCAGAAGGCTCCCTCCTGTCCCCTCTCAAGTCAGTTCCCCCAAAGTAATCACTACTCTGCCTCCATCACCATAGACAGATCCGTTTTAGAGTAATCTAAGTTTTTGGAGTTATCATCAGAAAGTTCCATCTACCAATCCTTCACCCTGCCATTTTAGCCATAGTATTCAAAGCTGCTCTAGTTCTAACTTTTCAAGCACTCACTGTAGAGACTAGCTTTTGGAAATGGTTTCATATTCAATCTCCTGTATTATTCTGAAATTCATACCAACTTTGGGGGGGGGGAATAAAAGAAAGTCCTGAAGTAGATTCAAAGGACTTACCAAACCAACCTCTCCTAGAAACACCAGGGAACAGGTTGCTTGACTGAAGTAATTTGGGTTATCTATTTCCAGTCACTTCTCATTAGGCTTCTCATTAGGGACAGGATGAACACAAAAGGTCGTCTCAGTTGATGGAAGGAAAGACAAACCAGGAAGAGTATGTGACAGTGATTGCTTTGCGTCATCTTACAGCCCATGAGGAAAACGTATGTCCAGATATCTTTCACAGTTGGCTTCCTCTTGTGTGATGCGAGGGAAAGAAGAGTCAAAGGGAAGAGGATCTATGTGGAGGCAAATGGGAGAAATAGGACCTTCAAGGAGGCTTTAATATGGGGGCTTTCTGTGCCTTGCTGACTAGCTCTCAAAACCGCATTCCTGGGCTTCCCTGGTGGCGCAGTGGTTGAGAGTCCGCCTGCCGATGCAGGGGACACGAGTTCGTGCCCCGGTCCGGGAAGATCCCACATGCCGCGGAGCGGCTGGGCCCGTGAGCCATGGCCGCTGGGCCTGCGCGTCCGGAGCGAGAGGCCCGCGTACCGGAAAACAAAACAAAACAAAAAAACCCCGCATTACTTCTTGTCCGACCTGGCAGTGACAGAAGGAGTGTCACAGCTTCACCACAGGCTCTCGGGCTGGCGTTGGTGAATTTCAGCGGTGATTCTAGACAACACAGTCGGCCTTCTCTCTCTTCCCTCCCCACCCCACCCCCCAGGGCTGCTTTTTGCACCTCATCCCCGATTCCCACCTCAGCCAATTGTGGCGTTTCAAACAGTCTACAGATTACAGCTCAGCATCAAGGAAAGAATAACTGACATTTATAAGGACCAATGACTCACCTGTGCGTGTGAGGGGACTGAGGTGGGGGAGCGGGCATCTAAAGGAACGTTCCGGCCCTCAAAGCAGGAGGACTGGCTCAGAAATGGGCGCACGTGACAACAGCATCACCCAGCGCGACCTCACCCCTGGGGGCAGAGCTGAACTATCTAGGGCTTGGAGATCTATTGAATTCCCCTTCCTCTTCCTCACAAAATACCAAGGACCCCACCAGTCAGAGGCCCCTGAGGAAAAGAGGAATGCCCAAACCTCACAGGGCGGCAGAGCCAGGGTTCACCTTCTCCGCGCAGAGAACGGTTTGGTCTCCGTTCTCTCTCGAAGCTGCTCATCACCCATAAACTGTGGAGAGGGCAGGGTTGCCCGTTCTTTGGAGGGTGCAACAGCCCCGTCGCGAAGGCGGCGCCACCGGGAGGCCGGGAACTGCGGGTTCCCGGGTGCCGCTCAATTGGGCTCTGGCAACGCGGGCCAGTGATACCCAACCCCCCCGCTGGGGAAGCTGGGAGCTCTCTGAGCGCAGGGCAGGGGTCACCCTTACGGCCCCCGGCATCGCCCTCCGCGCATGCTCCGCGAGGCCCCGCCCCCGGCCGCGTTCGCATCCCAGCTGAGCGCTCACTTCAGAGCGGAGAGCTGACGCCGAGCTGAGGCGGAGAGCCGGCGTCTGTGAGGCGGCCGCTGACAGGAGAGGGTCGCTGACAGGAGAGGGCCACTGACAGGAGAGGGCCGCTGACAGGAGAGGGCCGCAGCGCTTTGCCGGGCGCAGTTTCACCTCAGGCAGCGAAGCGCGGCGAGGTGCTCGGGGAATCGCGGGCGGCGCCAGCCTCACGGGAGACCCCGGGACCTGGGGCTTGACCCCCACGTGCCAAGAGCAACTCGGAGCGGCAGGTAAGAGACTGGCGAGCCGGGCGGGAAAGGTGGCTTCGGGAAGGGCGGGCGTTCGTCTCCAGCGCCTGAGCTCCAGGGAGAGGGACGGGGCGAGCGGGAGACGGCGAAGTGGGCAGCCAACGGAGCCCATGGCGATTCGGCTACTGATTTGTGTCCTGAAATTTTCTTTTATGAAGGATTTGATAAGAGCTGAGAGAAAGAGTACTTGAATAACCGTAAACTTAGTCAAAAACTTTTAGGACAAAAATTCTGTTGGGCAGACTCCTAGTACGCATTTCTTTCTGTACTATTCTCCTTTAACCACCACAGAGCTGACAAAAATTAAATTTTTATCTCCTCGGTGAAATAGCAAACCACAGCTTTTCTAGAGAGAATGAGACCTTTGACAATTTTTAAAAATTCGATTATGTAAATATTTTCAAGTTTTACACACATTTCTTACTTTTGTGAGTAACTGCAACTTTCTGAGTGTGAGAACTTTATCGCTCCCCCCCCACCCGGCCCCATGCTCCATGTTGATAGCTTTTTGTAAGTTTTCATTTTAAATTGTTTCGTATGTGGTGATTGGTCAAGGTGGTTGGTTTTCCTTTGTGATTTAGTAAAAAGGACTTGTCTATTTACGGTGTAAAATATAAAATAACACACTAGGAAAAAATTTGCCCCTCTTTCTTTAGTGAAGATGACAAGCTGACTATTCAGAATGTCATTTTTTTCCCCAAGCTTCAATGATTTCTGTAATATTTTGCCTCTTTCAGCTAATCTGTGTATGTATGATGGGTACAATTATTCCTTAAATATTTTCCTTTAAATGGACTTGACTCATTTTCTCTTTGTTTTATCCTTGGTTGTCCTCATATCCATGAACTGATAATTTTGTGCTAGTTGTAAATGAAAAACTAGTTCTTCCTGAAGATGTCTTGCTTAATACACTTGGGAAAGACCACGTCTATGTAACTTTGGTTCCAGATTGATTGCTTTGTATTTTAAGGTAAATGAACTTCATAATGATTCTTCTTCTTGCTTTTGATAATTTTATTCTATTTTCGTTTTTGGATGTATTAATTGTAGCTATTTATTGGTTCTCAACAGATGTTAATTGACATCACTTTTAATAGATAACTGGTGTTTCTTCCCCCACCACCATCCTACCTTTGTTAAAAGAAAAAATTACAAAAGGAATACTCTGCTTGCAATCACTAAACAAACTAGGAGTGAATAAAGAAAAAGTTAATATATTCCTCCCCTCTCAGGTCTCTCCCTTCTCCACTGTACTCCTTGGGGTAGCCAACATTAACCAACACGTTGAGTATTTTTCGACATCTTTCTCTTTGCTCAAAAATATATAAGCATATATACACACATATATAGACTTTTTGTAACTTGGTGTATTCATTTAAGAGTATATCATGGCTATCTCTTTGGGTTAGTCAATGGACCTCTCAAAATTAAGAAAAAGCTGAGTAACATTCCATAGTATACTACACCATAATTTATTCTGTTGTTCTCCATCTGGTGGATGTTGTTTGTTTTCTTTTTTTTTGCTATTGTAAACATTAGCCCACTCTAACACATGATTAGAGAAGTAAGCATTCAGAATAAAATATTAGCAAAATAAATTCAGCTGTGTATTTAAAAGACATATATCATGATCCAGTAGAGTTTATTCCATAACGGCAAGGACAGTTAAATATTAACATGATTTATTGTATTAACATATTTCAGGGTAAAAACTATATGATTATCTCTCTTTTATGGTAAGTGGGGAGTGGGGGATGGAATTTATATTGTATTTCTATAAATTGCATAGGGAGATACCTGCCCAGGCGGGCAGTAGTCCAAGTTTTGTACCATTTTTGATCCTCAAAGTTGATAGACAAAAGCTTTTTTCCTGGAGTCTTTGGGGGAACTTTTTGGGACCTTGGCCTTTGCTTTGACCTTGGCCTCACTCATGGTCTGTGATTGCCAAAGTGTAGTACTCTTGACTATATGGGAAAAGAAAAACAACATACTTCCAGAGACTGGGGTGGATGATATGGGTGAGACTGTCTAATTTAGGGCTGGCACTTTTTAACATCTTGTATTTGACTACTTTGGGCTTAATGAGCACCTTGTTGGCCTCTGTACAGATTAATTTTCATTGTCTTGGAAACATTGGCCTGAATCTTTTGAGGCCTTTCTTGTTGTGCTTGTTGACCAAATATGCATTCCCACCTCAGTTCTCCATGCATCTGGGAGTCAGGACTGAGGATTGAGGCAGACCCGTGAGCACATTTCTCCCACGTCTCCTGTCCTGGGCCTGATGGTGGGTGTCAGGAGTGGTGGATGTGGAGGGGGCCAGGTAGATCAAGATGGGACTGTGGTGGGGATGGTTATTTCAGGGGATGCTCAACCCATCCTCCCCTTTGATTCTCAAGGGACCTGGGACCCCATATACAGTTCTCTTTCCTCCTGTTCTGAAGCAGAAGCTTCCAGACCTCAGCCCTCCCAGGGAAATCAAAAGATTGTGTGAGATCCAAGGTTCTGCCAGTCACTCCCTACACACAGCCCCTATACTCTCTCCATCTGTTTTGTGGGGACAGGAGGCCCTTCTTCTGGGCCCAGACACCACTCAGGTTTTTAGTTGGTCCTGTGGTTCATCATCCCAGTTAGAATATGGGAGGGTGCTTGCAGATCTAGATGAGGGCATCACATGTGTACAGTGGGCAGGACCTGCAAATGATGTCTAGTATGACTGTGACTCTTCTGCTATATTGAGGCCTAGGTATTGTGTTTGCTTCATTCACTGAGTTTGTTAAGTGTCTCAGAAAGTGCCTGCATGTAGTAGATGCTTAATATATACTGTGGAATGAATGAACTTCAACCAGAACCATGCCAGGTATCTGAGTAGGCCTGGGGCCTCTCATCCTGCCCACAGAGATCCCTACTCTGGCCTCACCAAGGACAAGGACCAGCAAGATGGAATCTCAAACCTTTGCATTGGAATAGCAGGTTGCTTTCCATGTGCTTTTCTAAACTCAGGAAGGCCACAGACCAGTGGGGTGTGGCAGATGGCCTTTCATGGGGGAGGGGAGGATAATAACGAGGAACAACCCCGGCATGTCAAGCAGCCCTTTCTGCACCAGACAGGCACCTGCCATAGGTGATCCAGTAGTCCCTACAAGGAGGACTCTATGAGGTTTATCCTCTACCACCCCACTTTGAGGAGCAAACTGAGGCTCAGAGAGATTTGGTCACATTCTCAAACACACAGCTAGCAGTGGGCAAGTCACCACTGTGCTGAGGAGGGGGCCACACTCACCTAGTGAACCACTGGTCCAGTACCTGTTGGGCGGTGTTGGAAGTGGGGTAGGTGGACAGCAATGTGGCCACGTAGGAGACATTTCTCCCTGGTAGGTACCATGGATTTCACAGGCTTCTACACTGTATCTTCCTGGAGGGTACCCATCCTGCAGGCCTCATTTAGTTTAAGAGTTGATTCATCTTTGCCTGCAACAACAGGGGACAGTCAGTGGCATCACCATGAACTACCAGGAGGATGGAGGTCTGTAGCTCACCCAAAAATTCCCAGCCCTCTCAGGCACATGTGCAAGAGGAGGGACAGGAGCGCCGGCAGTGAAAAACGCTTTGGCCTTTGAAAGTACATTTTGAGTCTGGTTGAGGGGGAAAGTTATACAATTGTTACCTTCTAGGCAGTTTGTTAGCTGAGGAACAACAGACCTCCCTGTATTAATAGTCTGTATTCCTTCCCCTGGGGAAGCTGGGAGCAGGATCTACGTACAACCCCAGCTCTCCTGATCTGGTGCTTGTTGCTCACAGGGCTGAGCAGGAGCTGCCAATGGCAGGCAGCAAGGCTGCTTCCTTCTCCTTCTGGAGCCCCACCTCCCCAGAGCAGGTTGAGGGGGAACAGCAGCCCCAGCAGGAGGGAGGGGATGGTGTGAACAGGCAGTGCCCTCCTACCTTCAAGTCTTGAGGCGCGATGTACCTGTAAGGGCAAGACGTGTGTCCCTTCCCTCTGCCCAGCCTCGCTGCCACCGCGCCAGGAGAGGAACTGCGGAGCCCACACTTGCAAACTCCCCTAGAAGTCTCAGGGTGCAGCGCCCCCCTCCCCAAAATTCCCCACGGCCTCCACCTCTCGCAGGTGGTCTCAGTCCCTGTCCGGAGACCTGTGCCAATGACCCTAGTGGCGGTTCCGCTTTCTCCCTCGGCGGTGTGATCTTGCGTCTGCAGTGTGATGGGAAAGCATGCGGAGAAAATGACCCGCCTAAGTTATTAGGAAGTTCCCACAGCCGACCCGACGGGCCCCACATCGGAATCTCCTACATCTTCTCCAGTGTTGATGAGGCCGTGGAGCCGCAGCCGCTGCCCGCGCCGTGGACCTCTGACCCGCAGCTGCGCGAGGTGGGGTGCTCTGAGTTCTACCGCCACGACTGCATCTACCAGAAAAGCTTTGCGCGGGCTCCGTGGCGCTGAGCACCTACACGCCCAAGAACCTGCTCAAAAATGCCGACCTGGCAACCTGGGGGAGTTCGTGTGGCAGGCGCAGTACCCGCAACTGGACTGTATAATACGTGGGCTATTTCCAGGTGCATTTGCATCGGCTGGAGGTGAGCAACAGCCTCCCACCCGACGCGAGCCGTGTGGTGAACCGTCTACGGCTACGAGCCGCGGAGCCCCAGCGCCACGGTGCGCAGCGCGAGCTGAGCAGATGCCACTCCGAGAGCTTCACCCGATTGATGCCGCCTAGGCCAGCGCGGGTTCAAGATCGGCGACGAGCCGCGCTTCGGCCAACAGCCCTATGGGGTGCAGATCCAGCTCTTTGCCCAGCGCAGCCACGAGCTCGAGTTCCAGAGCCTGGAGGACCCGATTATGGAGAAGCGGCACAACGACCACTTCGGACGTGCAGCGGCGCTGCGGGAGCTCGCCAAGCACCTGCACCCCGCGGAGCTGGAGGAGGGCGAACGCAACGCCACGCAGACTGCGCCAGGCCGGGAGGAGGAGGACCGAAAGGCGGTGGTGCGCTGATGCGCGAGCTGAGTGCGGAGCTGTGAGGCGAAGCTGTTTGCAGCACCTGCTGCCCCCTCCCTTCCTTCACTCCCTCCTCCACCACCTTGTGGTCCCTGTCTGGGCTCCTGGGCCACTTAGAAAACGGAGAGTTGGCGAAATGCGCAGGCTTTGGCTTGAGCTTGTTATCTTGGACGGAGGAGGAAGAGGGAGCAGGTAGGAGCCCTTTGGCAGGGGGAGATTCCTGTCCGCCCGCTCAATCTTTCGTCCTTTCTGAAGTGGGGTAAACTGTTGACTTGCCTGACAATTAATCCCTGCTACACCTGGATCCAAAAATCGACGCTTCTAATGAGCGCGGGGGTGGAGAAAAGTCGGAGTACCGTCGCCTGCCATTGCCTCCTACCCGCTTCGCCTCCCACCCTGGGCTTGGAGGATGCCCTGTACTAAGGACAGAGCCGGCTTGTGGTGGCGTTAACCCCGCGGAGCTGTCTGTGGGATCCGGGAGTAGGGGGTGATTTATTTTATGGGATTCCTAGCGTGCAAATCTGGTGAAATCAGGACCAGGTCTGGGAGCAGCAGGCTAAAACCTAGCAGCCTTCTATGATGTGTAACAAATAGTTGAGTAAATTTGGGCTACAAAACAGAGATTTTGCTACCTCCCTCCTCCCCATCCCCAAGCAATTCATCTTCTGGAGCTGGCTTCTAGCTGAGTCTCCTGCTCCAGCTGTCACTTCCCAGGTTACAGGTAAATAACAGGCCAGCTAGGAGAAGGACCAATTATGGTTCTGTTTTGCTGCCTTTGTTTCTCGACTGCTATTGTAGGCGCTTACAGCTGCTTCATTTGTTATCGAAGGAGGGAATAGCCCTTTGTGTCTCTGATCTAATTAAACCTGTTTGGCTGCTCATCCATCAGGTCACACGTTGGCTGGTGTCACCCCATAAAGTATCCACTACAGAAGCAGCCAAACAGGGTCAAATATATATATTTCACTGTCATCATTGACTGTTAATGATGTACCACACTCAGCCCTGGTCTGGGACTTTGAAGAAATATCAGTCTCCTTTTGGAAATGTAGATCTAGTTCCTGTGTTTAATAATCTTGAAAGTTTAGTAATAAGCTCTGTGTTTATATTCTCCTGGTTGTGGAGAAATGGAGCAAGATAAATGTGGGTAAAGACATGTAACAGAGAGCCTGCAATACCTAACAGATTTGGATTTTCTTTTATGCTTAACACAGTAGTGAAAGTTGAAAGAAATGACCAATGTGCAGGCAGCAGTAGGGAAGAACAGAGCAGCACTGTCTAGCAGCTCTGGGGGCTGGGGAAGCCAGCTCTCTTTTTCACTCCCTCATCTCTGTCTCCCTCCCTTGCCCTCAAATGGAAAGTGAACGTCAGATCACACTGAGGCATAGCAGTGACCAGCTGTTGTTACAAACGTCTTTGTGAGAAATCTGAATTTGAGGGAAGAACGCCTGTGAAATCCATACCAAGAGTAGCATTCTCCATCTAGAGAAGAGATTTTTGATAATAGGGCTTGAAAACGAACTAGAAGAGGAAATAGATCTGCTCCAGATGCTGCTTTCCAGTGCAATGCAAACGTTTTTACAGGGTACCAGAAGTGTGAAATATGTTATGCTTCAGAATGGTGATTCCGTTGGAAGTTTTCTTAGGGTTATCATGCTTAAAGTAAAGCAACAACCCACCAGTGAAGCTTCCAAAAAAGGGAATCACATCAGCTGTTGGATCTTTCCTGAAAATGGCAGTGTTGTGGATAAGAGTTTTTAATGCCCGGGCAATGGCTACATTGGCACTTAAAAATATATATATAAGGACACGGGGAGGGAGAAGGGTAAGCTGGGACGAAGTGAGAGACTAGCATTGACTTATACATACTACCAAATGTAAAATAGATAGCCAGTGGGAAGCAGCCGAATAGCACAGGGAGATCAGCTCAGTGCTTTGTGACCAACTAGAGGGGTGGGATAGGGAGGGTGGGAGGGAGACCCAAGAGGGAGGAGATGTGGGGATATATGTATATGTATAGCTGATTCACTTTGTTATAAAGTAGAAACTAACACACCATTGTAAAGCAATTACACTCCAATAAAGATGTTAAAAAATATATATATATATTTAATAATATTTGTTTCTCCTTAGGAATAAGACGTTAGAACTATTTTGTCCTGTACAATTTCATGATTAATTTTATAGGATAAGAAGAAAAGAAGCATGATGGTCAAGACTTCACAGAGGAAGCAACGTGATTGTAGAAACCAATCCAAAGCGTGGCTTAAGCACCTCCATCCCTCTGAGAATGTCTGTACATATTCAAGAGGCTGGTTGCTAGAATCACATCCTATCCTGGCAATGAGGTCAGATGCCATCAATGGGAGGAAACTTTGGATAAGCCCCAGCAAGTGCTCTGGCCGAAGAGACTACATGGATTCCAGGTCTTCAGTGGAACCAGAGAACCCTTAAGTACTTTGGATCTTGCCAAAGCCTTGCAAAAACTTGCAACTAGTTGCACAGGTGAATCTCTGCCAGGAGTTCTCACAGGTGGTCTGAACTCCAGCCCCAGGCCCACCCCTGCCCAGTCTTCAGATTTGGCAGAGATGATTCCAGGAGCTGGTCTGGGTATCTCACAGCTCCTCTGCAAACAATTTCCGGTGACTGAGGAAGATATCAGGAAACAGCAAAGTGAAGATGGCAAGAGAGAGCCTGAGGATAGCATTGATTGCAGACAGGCTAGCTATCAAGGCAGAAAAAGTGAGGGGCTAAGAAGGATGTCCTGACAAACACTGTTGAAAAAAAGAGAAAATGGTGCAGATGAAATGGTACACCACAGCACTTTATTAATGACTCTCTGGAGTGTCTGTAAGTTTTTCTTGCTTTGAGCTTTTGAAACTTTAAAATAAACCAATACTTTTCTCTCATTAAATTCTTTTGCGTGGCATAGAAAATATAGACAGTGATCTATTTATATTTGTTTGTTTGTTTTTTGCTGGCCCCTCAGCTTGCGGGATCTTAGTTCCCTAACGAGGGATCAAACCCGGGCCCACGGCAGTGAAAGCGCCGAGTCCTAACCACTGGACTGCCAAGGAATTCCCTAGACAGTGATCTTTTTGAGGGGAGTGATTTGGTTTCTGGTGAGAAGAGGAGATCTTTCCTCTTCATGTTGTTATCTCATTTTCCTCTCTATGTATGTTATTTATTTGTATTTTAAAGTCAATAGAGAGTTATCAAAGTTATGGGATTATTTAGTTTTTTTGCCCTTACAATCACAGAATAAAACCTACCTTTTCACAATAGATTATCCTGTTTTGTATAATACCCAGTAGATTCCAAAATAATATTTCATTAAAGAGCTGTTATAATTATGTTCTCAAATAAGATATCTACTACTAGGTCTCTATTTTTGTGTTGTTGCATGCTAATTCAGAGTTGCATATAATGAGATACCAAACTTTTCCTTACTTTTAAAGATGTTTATGTGTTGAAAATTTGATTCATGAAAATTGACATGCCATTTGGGGTATCATGATATCAAAAGAGACTGTTTTCAGCATCATTAATCTAACAATAAGTCACTGCTTGTTGGGATTTATTTGCCTGTTTGCCTCATCAAGCATGTTGTATTATTCAAATCCTCTTTATCATGACTTACTTTTGTCTGAGGGATTTATAGTTTCTGAGAGCGAGGTGTTAAACAATAATAGAGCATCTGTAGTAAAACAATAATAGAGCATCTGTAGTATTTGTTTCATGCCTGGGATGCTTCACACTGCCTGTTAGAGAGTTTCTGCTTTAACTGTTTGGTTAGATTCAGTGCAAAAAAAAAATGAAAAAAAGACTATCTTTTTTTCTCTCAGACCTTTCCCCTGAGTTTTATAAATCTTTAAATCCAAAGCAGACCCTATCTCTCTAGAGTTTGGTATTACTCAGGGATTCAGTCTTCCCAGATACCTAGTCATTTCAGCTCCCAAGTCCCAGGGCTGATTGCAGAGTCATGTCAGACCCACTCATTCCTTCTTGGTCTGTTTCCCACCTTGTAGGACCTGTGATGAGGGAAAGGAGTCACCAAGGCAGATTTTCTGGATGTCCTGGTGAATCTGAACATCAGAGAACGAAGTAGTTCAAGGGGAACTTGAGACTGTCAGGGCTTCAGGGAAGGGGGTGCAGAATATGGAGGAATAGAGATAGGGTGATGGCTGCGCAGGAGTCAAGGAGAGACGTGTGTAGTGGGTGACTAGGTAGGCAAACCTCACACTTAAGTGGGATGTTGATTTTGTTCATTGACAACGTCTGTGCCTGTTTCACCAATCCTTGTGTCCCTGAGGGTTGATATGGTGTGAAACCATAAGACAGAAGTTGCAGTTGTCTTTAGGACATAATGAAGGGGAAGAATTTTATCTCAGTACAGTGTGAACCAGGTAGGGGCCAAGTCAAGAAAGACCCAGAGGTTGTGTCTGACCAATGTGATTTATTTCTGTTCCGGCCAAGCTCCTTTGGAACCTGACTGGGAAAAGGGGACTCAAGCAGATGTCACTGCAGCTTCCTCAGGTCCCAGGTAATAATAGCCCAGGTGTTGTTGCTGAGCCTCACAGTCTTCCTCCTCCTTCTGCCTGGAGACAGTGACCTGTGAGGGTGAGCAGAGGGCATCAGAATGGACCAGTCATTGCCAAGTATTGGGGGTTACAGGGGAGGGACATGGCCACAGCCACAGAGACCTGATGTTCCTGTGTGTCTCTCTTCCTTTTTTCTCTTTTTCTCTTAATTTTCTCTCCCAGCCCTTTTCGTCTCTTTTCTCCCTCTTTCACCTCTTTCTCTTCTTCTCTTTTCCTTTTAACTCTTTTTTTTCTACCATTTTCTCTCTGATATCCCCTTCATATCTTCTGTTTTCCTCCCCCCACCCCAGCTTAACTGATGTATAACTGACATACAGTAAACTGCATACATTTAAAGTGAATGATTTGATAAGTTTGGATTATAAACTTATTGAACCATCCCCACAATCGAAATAAGGAATGCTCATTATCCCCCCAATCGTCCTCATGTTCTTTTGCAATTCCTCCTCCCCTGCTATTTACAAACACATTCTTATTCCCAGACAACCACTGATCTGATTTCTGGCCTCAGAGGTTAGCTAGTATTTTCAAGAGTTTGTTTATAAATGGAATCATACAGTAAGTACTCTTTTTCATCTGACTTCTTTCATTCAGCATAATTATTTTGAGATTAATCATTGCATGTGTTAATAATCCAGTACTATTGCTAAATAGTATTGAATTGTGTGGATATACCACAGTTTGTTTATCCCTTCACCTGTTGATGGACTTCTGGGTTGTTTTTAGTCTTTGGCTAGTACAGATATTATTATGAACATCTGTGTACGAGTCTTTGTGTAGACATATGTTTTCATTTCTCTTGGATAAATTCCTAGGACTGGGTGGTTGCATAGATGTATGTAACTTCTTTTAAAATTTATTTTTTAATTGAACTATAGTTGGTTTACAATGTTGTGTTAATTTCTGCTGTACCGCAAAGTGACTCAGTTATACACATATATACATTCTTTTATATTCTTTTCTATTATGGTTTAATCTCAGGATATTGGATATAGTTCCCTGTGCTATACAGTAGGACCTTGTTTAGCCATTCTGTATGTAACAGTTTGCATCTACTAACCCCAATGTAACTTTTAAAGATGTGTCCATGTTATTTTTTACCAGCACTATATGTGAGTTCCAGTTGCTTCATATCTTCACCAACACTTGTTATCTTTTTAATTTTAGCCATTCTCATGTGTAGTGGTATCTCATTATGACTTTCATTTACATTTCCCTAATGACTAATGCTGTTAAGAAAAGGAAAAGGCAAACTACACTCAGACTAGGAGAAAATATTTGCAAAACATATCCCCAGCAGAAGACAGGTATTTGTAATATATAAAGGGCTCTTACAACCTGATAGTAAGAAGACAACAGCATTTTCTTGCTAACCAGGAAACAGCACATCAGGCACGTGATGAGAACCAGGAGTCCTGCCAGGCAGATGAGGATGATGGCCCAGAAGGGGAGGTCTGGGGAGACAAGTGCTTGTGTGAGCCACCTCCTATCATTCCCCTAGGGCTCCTGATCCCCCCCTACTGTGCCTCAAAGTCCTTAGCATGGGTTGGCCAACATTCATCATCATCCAATACCCTGGGTACATGGTTCCCTTTAGTGAGGCAGAGAATCAAAATATTCCCTCCCCATCCTGGGCTGGAGCGTCTTTGAGGCTTACCCGAATTCTCAGTCAAGACAGCATTTCTATTGGGAGAATACCCTGAAAGTGAATGAAATGGAGAATGCATGTGAGTGTGTTTTACTTTTTTAAATAAAACTTTTCAAATACACAGAAAAATAGAACCACATTATAAACGTCCATCACCTAGAAATAACAATATATAATTTATCCAGTTAAAACAGTATCATACCCAATGTATAAATTAGTAACACTTGCTACCCTTGCATCATCCCATAATTCCATTGAAATATTAAAGTCATGTAGCCATAATGATGATTCACTCCATTTTAGTTTGCATCACTGGAAAATGAGGATATTTTGCTACATAATAACAAAGTCATTATCACACTACAAGAGTGATATTTCAAATCATACCTCTGGGAATGGATGACTGATGATGGGCTGGACCCTCTTATGCTAGTGGAGGGGAGAATGGATCATCACAGTTGACAAGACCATGGGATCTCTTTAAATTTATAAATTCCCACTCAAAACTCTCTTCTCTGGCTATGAGTACATTCTCTCCCTTCTCCTTTACTGAGTTTTTAATGCTTATTTTCCAGGATTCACCTATACTGTAACTTCCTCCAGGAAGCCTTCTGATTACCACTCCCAAGTATGGATTGGTTCACATCAAATAATTTATAATTTTAAATTGCCTATTGTTATTTCCAACTGCAACACAAACTCTATGAGGGTAGGGACACATAGCACCCATTGGGCAATGGGAGAGGGTTTCAGGTCCCCCTGCTCGTACAACCCCAGGCAAATTCTTAAGATGTGCTGCCTGATACGAGCAGGAACAAGTGCTTTTTAATTTTTTTTTAATTTTATTTTTTATTTTTTTTCTGCATCTACTTGGAGGTTTATTCTTACTTCCATTCAGACCAGGTTTATAAAATATATGCTGTGATTAATTAATTAATTTTTTACTTTTTAAAAATTTTTTAAAAATTAAAAAAAAATTTTTAACATCTTTATTGGAGTACAATTGCTTTACAGTGTTGTGTTAGTTTCTGCTGCATAACAAAGTGAATTAGCTATATATCCCCATATCCCCTCCCTCTTGGGTCTCCCTCCCACCCTTCCTATCCCACCCCTCTAGGTGGTCACAAAGCATCGAGCTGATCTCCCTGTGCTATGCAGCTGCTTCCCACCAGCTATCTGTTTCACATTTGGTAGTGTATATATGTCAATGCTACTCTCTCACTTTGTCCCAGCTTCCCCTTCCCCTTCCCCGTGTCCTTAAGTCCATTCTCTACGTCTGCGTCTTTATTCCTGTCCTACCCCTGGGTTCATTAGAACCATTATTCTTTTAGATTCCATATATATGTGTTAGCATAGGGTATTTTTCTCTTTCTGACTTACTTCAACAAGTGCCTTTTTAAATTAAAATTAATTTTAATTAAGTGAAATTTTAAAAATCTGGTAGTCAGTACTATTAAAAATCATTAACCATAAAAGCCAGTCACAATAGCTGTGTTTAATATGCTCAAGAGCCTCATGTGGCTTATGCACTGGATAGCACAGATATAGAACATTTCCTTCACTAAGAGAGTTCTATTGCATGGTGCAGTCTAGGAGAAGGCGAGCGTCTCCTATATCCCACTGAATGTCCTTTCCTCTCCCTCAGTAGTGGGTAAAATCTGTGGGAGTATGCACCTCCTGCCAGCCTGGGGAAGTTCAGTGCTGACTCATCCCAAAGTCTCCAGATTCCCAGGAAAGTCCCCAGGTGAGGAAATTGGAAGCCCCCACTTCTGCCTCAATGATCAGGGAGCCTTACCATCCACAAGGACACTATTCCTGTCCAGGATAAAATTCTGCAGCTGGGTACCGTTCTTGGTCAGCCGCAGGAATTCCTCATAGATGGCAACTCTGTCCAGTCTCTGAGCCAATGGTGAGAAGTTACACTGAGCATCTACCCCAGTGTGGTTGCTGCGGGGCTCAGACCTGGAAGGACACAAGGAATGAACAAGGATATCTGGAATTCTACCCCGATTCCTGGTTCCCTGCTTCTGGTCCTGTCTAGGAGAACTTTCTGCAGTGATGTAAACATTTGTGTCTGTACTATCCAATACAGTCATTATTTGCCCCATGTTGTTATCGAACACTTAAAATGTGGCTAGTGTGAGTGAGAAGCTGAATGTCTCATTTTATTTAATTGAATTAATTTATAAATAACTAGCTGCAGGGAGAACATTTTGAAATGTTGGAGTAAGGACTTCTGAAAATCTGTAAAAACAATGAGAACACTGGCAAACATGGTCAAAATCAACTTTTTCAGAAGTCTAGAAATTAACCGAAGGCTTGTAACAATTCAAACAGCATTTAGTTAAGAAAAAATGTTTGAATCTTGGCAAATGGAGTAAACGTTATGGTGTTATAACTTGCACAGTTCTCATCCTGCTCTCACAAGGGGCTCAGTAACTTTGAAAACCATAATGGGTTTAGAGCTCCCCAAAAGACCCATCACCATTGAATTGTCATTATTTGACCTATCTGGCAGCTCCTTGAAAAAGCCTTATTTTCGGAGCTTGTCTTTATTTGACTCAGAGTTTTATTGGAGTATAATTGCTTTACAATGTTGTGTTAGTTTCTGCTGTATAACAGAGTGAATCAGCTATATGTATACATATATCCCCATATCCCCTCCCTCTTGCATCTCCTTCCCACCCTCCCTATCCCACCCCTCTAGGTGGTCACAGAGCACCGAGCTGATCCTCCCATGCGATGCAGCTGCTTCCCACTAGCTAGCTATTTTACATTTGGTAGTGTATATATGTCAATGCAACTCTCTAACTTTGTCCCAGCTTCCCCTTCCCCCTCCCTGTGTCCTCAAGTCCATTCTCTACGTCTGTGTCTTTATTCCTGTTCTGCCCCTAGGTTCTTTAGAACCATTTTTATTTTTTTAGATTCCATATATATGTGTTAGCATACAGTATTTGGTTTTCTCTTTCTGACTTACTTCACTCTGTATGACAGACTCTAGGTCCATCCACCTCACTACAAATAACTCAGTTTCATTTCTTTTTATGGCTGAATAATATTCCATTGTATATATGTGCCACATCTTCTTTATCCATTCATCTGTCAGTGGGCACTCAGGTTGCTTCCATGTTCTGGCTGTTGTAAATAGTGCTGCAATGAACATTGTGGTACATGTCTCTTTTTGAATTATGGTTTTCTCAGGGTATGTGCCCAGTAGTGGAATTGCTGGGTCATATGGTAGTTCAGAGCTTGTTTAGAGAGGAGAGCCTAACCCCATGGCACTTGCCACAGTCAGTGGTAATTGTTTTACACTATATCTGCCCAAGGGAGCAATACCAGTTGAGGCAAGCAAGAGGTGAGCTAATAACTTAAAAGAAAAAATTGGGGAATGAGATGTCTACAGGGGGCTTTGAAAAGCTCCAATGTATTCCTGGGTATCCAGAAGACCACAAGAGTGCTGTGCAAGACTTGAGAAGGTCTTAAACTCTTACCTCTACCTGAAAGGTTGGCTTAATATCTAAAAAAATTGATCAATGTAACATACCATATTAATAGAATAAAGGACAAGTACCACATGTTTTCTTTTTTTTCCACATGTTTTCAATAGACACAAAAAAACTGACAAAATATAATTTCATGATTAAAAAAAACAACAAACTAGGAATAGAAAGAAACTTTACAAACCTGATAAAGAGCATTCATGCAAAGACTACCCCTAACATCATACTTAATGGTGGAAGAGTGAAAACTTTTCCCTTAAGACCAAGGACAAGACAAGTATGTCTGCCCTCCTCTTATATGTTATTCACATCATACTGAAGGTTCTTATGGGGCCAATTAGGAAAGAAAAAGAAATAAAAGGCATTTAGGTTGGAAAAGAAGATGTTAAACTCTCTATTTGCAGATGACATGATACTGTATATAGAAAAATCCCAAGAAACACACACACACACACACACACACACACACACACACTACTAAATCCTATTAGTTCAGCATGATTGTAGGATATAAGAGCAATATGCAAAAATCTATATTGTATTTCTATACACTAGTTATTAACATTCTGAAAATAAAGTTAAGAAAGCAGTTCCATTTACAATAGCATCAAACAATGTACAAAACACTTTGGAATAAATTTAACAAAAGAAATGTAAGATTTGTATATTCAAAACTATAAAACTTTGTTCAAAGACTTTTAAAAAGACCTAAATAAATGAAAAGGCATCCTATGTTCATGAATTGGGGATTTAGTATTATTAAGATGATAACACTCCCCAAATTGACCTAAAGATTAAATTCAATCCCTATCAAAATCCCAGCTGGCTCTTTTGCAGAAATTGATAGCTGATACTAAAATTAATATGGAATTTCAAGAGACTCGAATAACCAAACCAATATGGAAAAAGAACAACGCTGGACAGCGCCACTTCCCAATTGCAAAACTTACTACTAAACTACAGTACTCAAAACACTGCCACTGGCAAAAAGATAGACATACAGATCAATGGAATAAAATTTACTGTCTGTAAGCAAAGTCATGCAATTATGGACAACTGATTTTCAGCAAAGTTTCCAAAACAACAGGGAAAAGATAGGCTACTTAACAAATAGAGCTGGGACAACTAGATATTCACATGCAAAAGAAGGAAGTTGGACCCCTATCTCAGCATATACAAAAATTAACTGAAAATAAATTAAAGATCTAAATGTAAGAGATAAAATTATATAGCCTTTGGAAGAAAACATAAGAGTAAATCTTCATAACCTTGGATTAGTCATTGCTTACTTAGATATGGTACTAAAAGCACAAGAATCCAAAGGAAAAAGTAGATAAATTGGATTTCACCAAAATGAAAAACTGTTGTGCTTTAAAAGATACTATCATGAACATGAAAATCCAACCTTTCAAATGGGAGAAAATTTGCAAATCATGTATCTTGTAAGAGTCTAGTATCCAGACTATATTAAGAACTATTATACCCCAACATTAAAAAGACAAAATTTTAAAAATGGGTAAAGAGCTTGAATAAACAATTCTCCAAAGAAGATATAAAAATGGCCAATAAATATGTGAAAAAATGCTCAACATCACTAATCATTAGGGAAATGCAAATCAAAACTACAATGAGCTACCACTTCACACCCACTAGGATGGCTATAGTGGGGAAAAAAAGGGCAATAATAATCGTTCGTGAGGATGTGAAGAATTTGGAACCTTCATACATTGCTGAAGGGAATATAAAATGGTGGAACCTCTGTAGAAAATAATTCAGTAGTTCCTCAAAAATTAAACATAGTTACCCTATGACCCTACAATACCCATTCCTATTTATATGTCCAAAAGCATTGAAAACATAAGTTCACGTTAAAACTTGGATATTAATGATCATAACAGCATTATTCATAATAGCCAAAAAGTGGAGACAATCCAATGTCCATCAGTGGATGTACAGATAAACAAAAGTGGTACAGCCATCCAATAGAATATTATTCAGTCCTAAAAAGGAATGAAGGACTGATATATGTTACAGCATGGATGATCCTGAGAACATTATGCTAAGGGAAAGAAATCAGTCACAAAAGACCACATAATGTATGATTCCATTTATATACATTTCATATAAATGGAATGCCTATTGTTCAGAATAGGCAAATCTACGGAGGGAGAAAGTAAATTGTTTGATAGGGGGTGGGGGTGAGGGAAAAATGAGTGACTGCTAATGGGTGGGTACAAGATTTCTTTTTGGTGTGATGAAAATGTTCCTCCCTCCATTAGGTAGTGGGATAGTTGTAGCACTATATAAATATACCACTAAATTACATACATCAAAAAGGTAAATTTTATGGTATGTGAAACACATCCCAAGAGGTGTATAAAAGTTTTTAATTGCCTCTTATGGCTAGTAGCTACAGTATTGGACAGCACAGTTAGACTGCTGGATTCCAAGTCATCTGGTTCTAACCCCTAGCTCCCATGGATTCTGCCTTCAGTGGCCGATTTCTTAAGACATGAATGCTACACTCTATATTCCATGGCCCCCAGCACCAGCCACCTTCATGCCTACCTAGGTTGACACAAGCTCTTCTGAGTTTCTAGCCAGTTGTACTCGCTGGTTCAGGAACAAGCTGATGTTTGGGTAACAGCTCTATATTCCTAGGGCTCTCCTCTATGACAGCTAGGAACTGAGAGACTATGGCAGTGGGACACTTTCAAAGGACAGAACAAACCTCCAAAATGATTGGGTCCTGAGTTGGAACTCACCTGAATGCTGAAACTTGACAGTCAGAAAAATAACACTTGATGCTGCTGTTTCGGAAGAGCTGGTTGAGCTGAAAGACAGGGCAACATTTCCTTGGTCAGAATCCATGGCACGGTGGCATCGGAGAATGCCAATTAACCAAAGAACACACTTCCCCATCTTTTTTTTTTTTTTTTTTTGTCGGTCCAGTGGTTAAGAATCTGTGCTTCCACTGTAGGGGGCATGGGTTTGATCCCTGGTCAGGGAACTAAGATCCCACATGCTGAGTGGTACGGCCAAAAAAAACCCAAATAAACACGAAAACGAAAAAGAAAACACTAGCCCAGGGCCTGTTCCAGGGTATGACTTGGGCTAGCAAGTGAACCCCTCTGTGGCTGTCTCTTACTTTGTAAAATGGGAATAAGAACCTGTCTTCATGAAATGTTAAAAAAAAGTCACCCTCCAGGTAACCAACAAGGATCTACTGTATAGCACAGGGAACTATACTCAATATTTTGTATTAACTTTAAGGGAGAGAATCTGAAGAAGGATATATATATCTGAATCGCTGTGCTGTACACCCAAAATTAACATGATATTGTAAATCAACTATACTTCAGTTTTTAAAAATGTCCAGCATATATACACTACCAAATGTAAAATAGATAGCTAGTGGGAAGCAGCTGCATAGCACAGGGAGATCAGCTCGATGCTTTGTGACCACCTAGAGGGGTGGGATAGGGAGGGTGGGAGGGAGACGCAAGAGGGAGGAGATATGGGGATATATGTATGTGTATAGCTGATTCACTTTGTTATAAAGCAGAAACTAACACACCATTGTAAAGCAATTATACTCCAATAAAGATGTTTAAAAAAAAGGCCAGATTGCCAAACTGAAAAAAAATAAATGTGCACACCAAAAAAAAGTCACCCTCTGACTACCCAGTGTCCATAGGTCAGTCTCTACATGGGAACAGGGTGGACAAACAACCCCATTCTCACCGCATCCTTAATATTTCTCTTGTTCCGCTGGTGTTTGGGGGTGCCTGGGGCTATGTCCTGGGAATAGATTAAGTTGGTGACAGTGAAATTCAGCTGGAAGTTCTGGAAGCTGGGACTGATTGTTGGTTGGTCTGTTGGTATATGAATTGATGGCTCCACTTCTAGAATAAAAAGAAAGTATGAAGTTTTTAACAAAGAAGTCATTACAGCCAGTCTACTTATTCCTGGCAATGTGGACTGAGGTGGGATTTTAGAAGTGGGCTACACTCAAAAAGAATGAAACAATGCCATTTGCAGCAACATGGATGGACCTAGATATTATCACACTAAGCGAAGCAAGTCAGAAAGAGAAAGACAAATACTGTATGATATCACTTATATGTGGAATCTAAAATTCGATACAAATCAGCATATCTATGAAGCAAAACCAGACTCACAGACACAGAGAACAGATTTGTGGTTGCCAAGGGGGAGGGGGATGTGGGAGGGAGGGAATGGGAGTTTGGGATTAGCAAAGGCAAGCTATTATATATAGGATGGATAATCAACAAGGTCCTTCTCTATAGCACAGGGAACTATATTCAATGTCCTGTGACAAGCCATAATGGAAAAGAATATGAAAAAGAATATATATATGTATAACTGAGTCATTCTTCTATACAGAAGAGGTTAACACAACATTGTAAATCAACTGTACTTCAATAAAATTAAAAAAAAAATTGGCCTACAGAAGACTGTTCATCTACCTGTCCACCTTGAATCCATTCATCTGTCTGCCTGTCCAACTCTCCACCAAGCATTATGAGAGTTCACTAGGATGTGGTGAAGAGGAGCTTGGGCTTCTCTGGGGCAGAGTTGGCAGGTGCAGGTGCTGACCATCTCAGTGGGCATCTATCACACAGCTTTGTTGACCTAGGTTCCTAATGTGTCTTCTTGCCTCTGTTCTTCCTCCCCGTCCCCAATCATTGTCCTTGTAACACGGAGAGGATGTGCTTTCTGAAGTAGAATTCTGGGTGTGTTCTGTTCCTCCACAAACCATTCCAGTGCCCAGGAAAGTCCCTGCCCACATCTTCAGCTACAGCTTTCCCATGTCTCATGTCAAGGTGTATGCTCCAGCCACACCAAACTTCTTAAAGCCTCCTCCAATGACATGTTCTTTCTATATTCTAGGTTATAGACACATGTAGCACAGCTGCCCATCTCTTTCCCCCAACTAGGTCCTGTTCTCCTTCAGCTCTCAGTTTCTTCATCACTTCCTCTAGAAAACTTTCCAAGAGAGAATTGTGTATCCCTTTTGGGGGTTCCCACAGAGTTTTGAAATTCCCCTGTTATAGTGGTTTTCACGGTGTATCATCAGTGCCTATTTATTTTCATGGCGTATACATTGAATGAATGAATGAATCAACCAATGCATGACTCATAACTGCAGCCTAAGAAGGAAACACAGGATCCTTTACATTCTGGGTTAGAAAAACTGACGTGTAAAATAACCATTTCCTTGGTTGCAATCGCTGCATTTTCTCTTCCTGCATCCTGTTGGATGACACATTGCCATGAATCATCAACATGGGCTTCCAGAAAGCCCCCCTTTTTCCTCTGCAGCCTCTATCCATTTCACTGCTACCCAGAAGCCCTATCCTTCTTCATAAAACCATCTTTTCCAGCCATGAACCTATTCCCCCACCTTATCTCATACCTGTCACATGCACATCTGTCAACTGGTAGGTGGCACCCAGCCAGTGGGATGAGGCATTAAGGGTCTTGTCTAGAAACACTTGCTTCATCACGCTGGAGTCCAGTTTGGAGGAGAACAGTACCTTGATGCTGACCGACATGGGATCCAGCCTAGGAACAGAGGCCATGGGAACTCAGCCAGCACCCAACACCAGCAGTGTCTCCTGAGTTACTGTTTTATAGAGCCAAAGACCTAGGGACAAGCACTGTGGGTATCTGACTGCCTCTTCCCCCAGGCAAGAGAAGAGACCCTGACCAAAAAGGGAAAGACTTCTAGGGCTTGGGAATAGAAGCAATAACAGTAACAATAATGAATGTCTACTGTGCATCTCTAAGAAGTGAATTCCACATTCCCTCCCCATCGCTCTGGTGGAAGCTATTATTATAGTTTTCCCCATTTTAAAGACAAAGGAACTGAAGTTTGGTAACATTCAAAGTCAGCATTGTGTCCCATGATCCTCCCTCTCTCTAATATAGATGTCCTAGTTCCTCTACCCATCCCTCAGAGACCTGGGTTCAAACCCAACTTTGACAGCTCTTGCGCTGTTCACTTCTCTGAGCCTCAGTTTTCCCATGTGAACCCTGCGGATGAACATTGCATTCACTTCTTGGGGGATGTTATGAGAATTAAATGAGGTGATCTTGCATGAAAGTACTCAGCAGGGAGCCTGGCCACGGTGAATGTTATTATTGGACTATTATTAGCTGAAAGTTGTATTTCCCAAGAAGGAGGTGGGTGCAAGGGGTTGGTGGCTCCATGAGGTTAATCCTTTTCCTGCACCCCGAAGACGTACGGAAGGAGATGGTAAGATTAGCTGTCAGGGACATGGGGAAGAATGGGCACCATGTCAATGAACCTTCCAGTTCAAGGGTGTGCCAACAGGGGGTCAGAGCCTCAAGCCGCCAGCTCAGCCAATGCCTCCAATCTCAACTTACATCAGGTTGGTGACCAGGCAGGAGTGGAATATGTCTTGTAGCTGGCTGCCTCTGTACAGTTTTGTGACCTGGAATAAAGGGTAGGGAGAGTGAGTGCGATGGAGGTCTCTTGGGGCTGGAGGGGGCCACTGGAGCCAGTGGAAGAACAAACATAGGTCTTGAAGCAAGGGAGACCTGAGTTCCAATCCTGGCTCTGTCCTTAACTCACTGTGTGACCTTAGGCACAGTGCTCCCCTTTCTGAGCCTCAGTTTGCCCATATGAGAAGTGGGGAGGCAGCTAGGGTATGACCCCTGGAATCAGCAAGAACCCAGAACATGTAGGTAAAGTGAGGAGTTAAGCAATCACTTAACAGATGTAAGTCAGACTGAGGAATGAGAGGGGCACCCAGGGCAAGGAGAGATGGGAGGGGAGAGAGACCCTACCTTGTCCTGGATGTCCTTCAGCAGGGCAGTGTACTCTAAGGACATGGGGTCTGGGTTGCTGAGGTTCCAGTTGATGATGTGGAAATTTAGCTGGTACTCGCTCTGGATAGATGAACTCTGGGGTACATAGCCTGGAGCCACCAAGAGGAAGAAAAGACAGATGGAGACTCTCAGGTTTTAGGACAGAGGCATGGTGGCTTGGGGGCCCCTACCTACTGTCATAATCAACCAAAACCAGGTCCACATGTTGGGGACTATAGGGCTCCTAAATGGAAAGTCACCCTGTAGAGGGAGAAAACTGGAATTTTATAAGGAATCTCCTAAGCTGAGCTTTTCTGCTTGTGCTTATGCAGTTCCCGCTTCCTGGAATGCTCTTCCACCCTTTTCTTTTCCAGGAAAACTCCTATTCTTGCTTCAGGAGCCCATTGAGGTGGAGCTCCATGAGAGCAGACATTCATCTATCTTGTTCTTGTCATGTCCAGTGTCTAGTACAGTTTCAGGAGGCAATCCTTGACTTGCCCCATCTCTGCACTCCCATGGCACCCTGTTAATAATAGTGTCTCTGCCTTTTTTGTGTCCTTAAGTAATATATATATTTTTTGGCCACGCCATGCCGCATGTGGGATCTTAGTTCCCCAACGGGGGATCAAACCCATGCCCCCTGCAGTGGAAGCGCAGAGTCTTAAACACTGGACCACCAGGGAAGTCCCCGTAAGTAATATTAAAAAAATTTTTTTATTTTATTGAAGTATAGTTAATTTACAATGTGTTAATTTCTACTGTATAGCAAAGTGATTCAGTTATACATATATATATATATTCTTTTTCATATTCTTTTCCATTATGGTGTATGGATGAGCTACATCCATACAATGGAATATTATTCCTCCTAAACAGGAGTGAAGTTCTGATATTCACTACAACACGGATGAACCTTGAAGACATTATGCTAAGCAAAATAACCCAGGCACAAAAGGAAAAATACTTTGGATGATTCTACTTATATGAATTATCTATAATAGGCAAACTCATAGAGACAGTAAGTAGATTAGAGGTCACCCGGGGCTAGAGGGAGTGGGGAAGGGGGAATTCTTGCTTAATGGGTTCACATACCCTGTTCAGGGTGATTGAGAACAGTAGAGATGGTTACACAATACTGTCAGTGTCATTAATGCTGCTGAATTGTACATTTTAAATGGTTACAATAGCAAATATTTCATATTTTATATATATATATAAATAAATTATATTTGACCACAATAAAGTTATTCTTACTTGTTCTTGAAGTCACACTCACAGAGGCCAAGGTAGAGGTTCCAGGTGTGGTCACAGGGGCAAAAGGACTTCCAGACAGTGTATTGAAGGTGATTGTGGTCTCGGCCACAGTGGGACCTGAACCTGTGGCAGCTAAATGAGTGGTCTCAGCAGTGGTGGTTTTCAGGACAGTGGTTGTACTTAATCCTTCTCCATGACTGGTTTTAGGTGGTGTTGGGGTCTCTGATGCTATCAAGGTCACGGTGTCACCTGTCACGGTCTTGGGAAATTCTGGGAGTCCAACTGAGGTTGTAGGTGGTGAGGTTTCTGTGCTCCAGGAAGGTACAGGATAAAACCCAACATTTGTTGCAGGGGTCCTGGAAGGCCCAAGAACACCAGGGGAAACAGTCAGAGCTAGGGTACTTGTATTGGCCTCTGTTGCAGGCCTGGTGGTCAGTAAGCCTGTGGTCTCTGGTAAACCACGGGAAAGAGCTAAAGTTGAGGTAGTTGCGCTGATGTCTGTCCCAGGATGGGTGGAGAGTGAGGCTGTTTCTGCAGGAACACCAAATGAAGCTGTTGGAGTTAGATTAACTCTGGCTGTCTTGGTTACAGTTGTGGTGAAGAGAGAGGATGTTTCTGGTGGACTGAGAGAAACAGTCTGATTTGGAAGAGCTGTACTAGTCTCTAACCCAGGTGGGATGGATGGTGCGGCTGTGATCTCTGGTAAATGAGGAAAAATAGTTTAGTTAAAGCAGGAAACTTTGTGCTTATCTCTGCACTGGAATGGGTGACCAATAAGACTGTGGTTGGTGGTTCACCAGGAGAAAGAGTCAGAGGTACAATAGCCATAGTGGTGTCTGTCTCAGAGCTAGTGACCTGTGAAGTCCTGATATCTGGTACACCGGCTGAGACAGTAGGAGTTGGAACAACTGAACTGACTTCTGCCCCAAGACTGGTGGCCACTGAGAATGTGGTGTCTGATTCACTATGGGAAACATTGGGGGCTGTCCTGGGAACAGTCAGTCTAGTCTCTACAGGATGGGTGACCAGTGAAACTGTTGTATTTGGCTTCCCAGGGTAAGCAGTCATAGTTGGAATAGCTGAACTTGTTTCTGTATGGGTGACCCATGAGACTGTTGTCTCTGGTTTGTGCATGGAATCAGTCAGAGTTGGAAAAGTTGTACTGGTCTCTGCCCCAGAACTGGTAACCAGTGAGGTCACCATCCCTGGCATACCAGGTGTGACAATCGTAGCTGGGACAGCTGAACTGGCTTTTGCCCTAGGACTGGTGGCCATTGAGAATGTGGTGTCTGATTAATGATGTGAAACATTGGGGATTGTCCTGGGAATACTTTGGCTGGTCTCTTCAGGATGGGTGACCAGTAAGACTGTTGTATCTGGCTTCCCATGGGAAACAGTCATAGTTTGAATAGCTGAACTTGTTTCTGTTCCAGAGTGGGTGATGTGAGAGGCTGTTGTCTCTGGTTTGTGTGGGGAATCAGTTGGAATTGGAAAAGTTGTACTGGTCTCTGCCCCAGAACTTGTGACCAGTGAGGTTACCAGCCCTGGCACAGTAGAGGAGACAGTTGGAGTTGGAGCAGCTGGACTGGTCTGCACCCCAGGTTGAGTGACCAGTGAGGCTGTGGTCACTGGCTCAACAGGAGGAAGTGTCAGACTTGGAATAGCCGTACTAGCATCTATCTCAAAACTAGTGGCCTGTGAGGTCACCATATCTGGTACACCAGAGAAGATACATGTAGTTGGAACAGCTGAACTGACTTCTGTCCCAAGGCTGGTGGCCATTGAGGGTGTGCTATGGGAAACATCGGGGGTTGTTCTGGGAAGAGTTGGGCTGGATTCTGCAGGTTGGGTGACCAAGGAGACTGTTGACTCTGATTCATGCAGGGACTCAGTCAGAGTTGAAAAGATTATATTGGTGTCTGTCCCAGAACTAATGATCAGTGAGGTCACCATCGCTGGTATGCTAGGTGAGCCAGTCATCACTGGAGTGGCTGAAATGGCTTCTGCCGCAGGAATGGTGGCTGCTGAAGATGTGGTGTCTAATTCACTAGGGGAAAAATTCAGAGTTGTTTTGGAAACAGGTGTGCTGGTCTCTGTGGAATGGAGCCATGAGGTTGTTGCATTTGGCTGACCAGGGGAAACAGTCAGAGTTTGATCAACTGAGCTAGTCTCTGTCCCAGAACTAGTAACCAGTGAGGTCACCACCCCCAGTACATCAGGGGAGACAGTCGGAGTTGGAACAGCTGAACTGACTTCTTCCCCAGGACTTGTAGCTGTTGGGGGTGTGCTGTCTGATTCACTATGAGAAACATTCAGGATTGCCCTGGAAACAGTTGGGCTAGTCTCTGCAGGATGGGTGACCCATGAGGTTGTGGTCTCTGGCTCACCAAAGGAAACAGTCAGAGTTGGAACAGCTGCACTGGTCTCTGCCCCAGAACTAGGGACCAGTGAGGGTGTAGTCTGTGGTCCTCTATTGAAAATAGATGGGGTTGTCATGGGAACTACTGTGCTGGTCTTGTCTCCAGGTCTGGTGACAAATGAGGCTGTCATCTTTGGAACATCTGGGGTTGTGATGATCATTCCTGTTGTGCTTATGCTGGCTGTTTTATCTGATGTCCTAAGGAGAGACAGCATACCTGAAGTGGGAGTAGAGACTCTGGTAGTCAAAGTCACTGTGGAAGTGGTCTTCAGAACCATGGCAGTTGTCTCTGCCCTCTCTTTCCCTCCTGTTGATAGTCCTGTGAATTGTAGGAGGGACACATGATTACTGCTTACTGGGTTGGCAATCGCTTATTTTTTCTCCACATCAGGAAAGGGAGAGAAATGTCTGCCTGGGGTGTTCCAGTGATGCTTCTGGAATGGGAAAAGGAATTGTGATTGGCATTCCCTCACCCTACCTGACTCATCTTGGGCTGCAACTCCTCCATGAATTCTTTTTCTGTTTAAAAGTATTTATTTAGAACAGGAATAGAATTTTAAAACATCAGTTTATAGGACTTCCCTGGTGGTTCTGTGGTTAAGACTCCATACTTCCAATGCAAGGGGCACTGGTTCGATCCCTGGTTGGGGAGCTAAGATCCCACATGCTGTGCGGCGGCCAAGAAAATATATTAAAAAATCAGTTTATGAGTTTATTATAAACATTAAGAGCATGAAAATAAAAAGAGAACAGTGAAAATACTGAAAATGGAAACCGACATAAGGTTTATTATTTTCTTCTCAGGTAGAAATCAGAATAATAACAACAGAAACAAAACTCAAAAACATAATGGAGTAAAACTTTCCTTAAAAAAGATCCATGCATGGGACTACCCTGGTGCTCCAGTGGTAAAGAATCCACCTTCCAATGCAGGGGATGTGGGTTCGATCCCTGGTCAGGGAACTAAGATCCCACATGCCGTGAGGCAACTAAGCCTGCGTGCTGCAACTACTGAGCTTGCGGGCCTCAACAAGAGAGCCTGCATGCCGCAAACTACAGAGCCCATGCGTTCTGGACCCCACGCACCACAACTACAGAAACCACACTCCCTGGAGCCTGCGCACCACAACTAGAGAGAGAAAATCTGCATGCCACAGCTAGAGAGAAGCCCGTGTGCTGCAAAGAAAGATCCTGCATGCCTCAGAGAAGATCCTGCATGCCACAACTAAGACTCAACGCAGGCAAAAATAAATTAAATAAATAAATAAATCTTAAAAAAATAAGATCCATGCACATAAAATGAAAGAGCTCTCTGAAATCCGAATAAATCTAATTGCTCTTTTTATTAACTATAAACACAGGTGGCAGCTATATTGCCCAAGTTCAAGAGAGTATAAATACCTCAGGACCATATTGGAATAATCATTAATCTAAAATGAGTGAAAGTAGGAGAAGGAAGAGAGAAAAAGATTGATCCAGAAAATTAGACCACTGCTCATTTTTTAACCAGAGCTGTGATGATATTTATTTGTTTAGCTTTGAAAAAAATATCTATCTATTCTGAACACACCCTCACAGAGATCCTGAGTCTGTCAGTCAGGCTATCATCTGGGCAAGTGTTCTATCACCACAGGCAGTTTCTTCATAAGCATCTCTGGTTGGGAACTGACAGTTGAGAATATGATACTGAAATGGAGCAGGACCCTATTGTCTCTGACCCCCACGTCCTCAGCCTGCCTTTTGTCTGTGGAAACACTTTAGCCAAAGAATAAGTTTAATCAGAGAAGTGAGAAAATGCAGAAGCAAAGAAAAGCAGTCAAACAAGACTAAATGATAGTTTAGTCATTAAGCAAAGTCAAGGACCTTTAGGTCCTTCTCAAGGGCTATAGATAATATTCTGAGCCGTATCCTGTGAGCTGTCTTGTAGAAACTGAAACCCCTACCAGGTGGAAGAAATTAACTACATGATGACCAGAACATGTAGCTATGACATAAGCTGACACAATTCCAAGAATTTGCCTCAAAGAAGTGGAAACAAACTGGCCCTAAAACTGTACTTAAAACAATCAAGATGATGCTGGTCAGACCACTGATGACCAATTTCAAGATGACTGTGAGAGCTGACTCTGCTGTTTCTGCATGTAGCCCCATCCCTCCGTCTATAAAAGCTCTTGCCCACCGGTTGTGGGGGTGGGAGTTGGCCTTTGGACTGGAGTCTGCCCTCCCCTCTCCCTGCAGTTGCTGGCATCCAAAATAAAGCAAACTTTCCACCAACCTTGCCTCTTTATTGGCTTTTGAGCGGTAAGCAGTTGGGCCCCACTTTCGGTTACAAATAATAATATAACTGGAGACCTCTCATTTGTTAAGTATCCTATTTTAATTGTCATTTTAAACCTTTAAAATTATGATTACATAGTAATCACTTTTATTCTATGGATGAAAGAGCCGATCCTCAGGGAGGTTAAAATTTTTAGATAGTACATCCGAAGACTTGACTTTATTTAATGCACCCAATACCTATTTTGATGTAGATATTTCTCCCCACACTTTACAGATAGGAGCTTAAGCAATATATCCAAGATCATCAAGTAAGTAGCTACTGGAACCAGTACGCAGAGATTTTTTTTTTTTTTTTTTTTTTGCGGTATGCGGGCCTCTCACTGCTGTGGCCTCTCCCATTGCGGAGCACAGGCTCCGGACGCGCAGGCTCAGCAGGCCCAGCCGCTCCGCGGCATGTGGGATCTTCCTGGACCGGGGCACGAACCCATGTCCCCTGCATCGGCAGGCGGACTCTCAACCACTGTGCCACCAGGGAAGCCCCGTAGGGATTTTTTTTTTAATTAATTAATTTTTTTTTTGGCTGTGTTAGGTCTTCGTTTCTGTGCGAGGGCTTTCTCCAGTTGCGGCGAGCGGGGGCCACTCTTCATCTCGGTGCGCGGGCCTCTCACTGTCACGGCCTCTCCCGTCGCGCAGGCTCAGTAGTTGTGACTCACGGGCTTAGTTGCTCCGCGGCATGTGGGATCTTCCCAGACCAGGGCTCGAACCCGTGTCCCCTGCATTGGCAGGCAGATTCTTAACCACTGCGCCACCAGGGAAGCCCCCGCAGAGATTTTTGATATTTAATTACATCTAGAGTGTCAAGACCAGGATTTAAACTGTAGTTCATGTAAGTCTAAGAACTTTACCTTTTTCGATAAACTATTCAGGAAGTGAGAAGGAGATCCTGGGAAGTTTGGCCAAGCACGGATAACCCACAAGACTGTGGTTAACGTTGCCATTCGCTAGGGAATGAGGTTACAAATGAATTAAAAAAATTTTTTTTGGCTGCGTTAGGTCTTTGTTGCTGCGCTCAGACTTTCTCTAGTTGCGGTGAGTGGGGGCTACTCTTCGTTGCGGTGCGCGGGCTTCTCATTGTGGTGGCATGTCGTTGCAGAGCATGGGCCCTAGGGTGCGCAGGCTTCAGTAGTTGCGGCATGTGGGCTCAGTAGTTGTGGCGCGTGAGCTTAGTTGCCCCGCGGCATGTGGGATCTTCCTGAACCAGGGCTTGAACCCGTGTCCCCTGCATTAGCAAGTGGATTCTTAACCACTGTGCCACCAGGGAAGTCCCACACAAATGGATTTTTTTTTTTTTTTTTTTGCAGTACGCGGGCCTCTCACTGTTGCAGCCTCTCCCGTTGCGGAGCACAGGCTCCAGACGCACAGGCTCCAGACGCGCAGGCTCAATGGCCATGGCTCACAGGCCCAGCCGCTCCACGGCATGTGGGATCCTCTCAGACTGGGGCATGAACCCGTGTCCCCTGCATCGGCAGGCGGACTCTCAACCACTGCGCCACCAGGGAAGCCCACAAATGGATTTTTGAAAATGGGTTTCAGGTTGTTTTTTTTTGTATTTATAAAACAAAATCCTCAAAGTTCTAGTCACTTTCTATAAATTTCTCTGATATATTTATTGTCTCCTCAATGCATATCAGTCAGAGAAGTAGATGTGGGAACTCCTCCATGAATTCTTGACCACCCCGTTTCCAGATGTTCTCTGTACTCTCCCTCTGAGCCTTTTGTTCAAGCTGTTTTCTCTACCTGCCATGCCCATCTCTCACAGGTTTTATGTTCTGCCCTTCTTCAAACCCTAGCTCAAATCTACCTTTACAAATCCATGTAGGAATCCATCTGTCCCTTCTCAATGTTTCCTCATCATACTGTCTGAACCTGCACTGTACCACCCCTCCCAGTCTGCCTGGTAATATCTACTAATGTCTGACTGCTTGGCATATTGTAGGGGCTCAACAAATATTTGTTGAATGAATGAACAAATACATGGATGAATATGCACATTAGCAGGTCTCCTCTGACTTGAGAGAGATCATGTATCTTTGTGCTTAAGAGCTTGGGCTCTTACGCCACATTAGTGTTCTGGCTCCTCCACTAAACAGATGTGTGGCTCTTTACGTTGTCAGATCTTGCTAGACCTCCATTTTCTTATCTATAAAGTAGGAATAAGTACAGTGGTCATCTCAGAGTCTTGATAAAAATGCACCAAGCACAATGCCTCCTGTTTTGTAATAAGATGTTACCACTACTACCACTACTATTTATCTACTATTACCACTGTTATTACTACTCTTGCTACTACCTACTACTACTACTCTTAGTACTCTCACTGCCTCTACCTACTATTTCTGCTGTTATTACTTCTGTTACTACTACCACTGCCACTACCTAACATTACTGCTGTTACTACTACTGTTACCACCTATTACTACTGTTATTGCTGTTACTACTACTATTACCACCTATTACTACTGTTACTACCACCACTACTACTACTGTCTACTATTATCTACTACTGCTAGAGTTATTACTACTGTTACTACTATCACTGCCTCTACCTACCATTTCTGCTGTTATTAATACTGTTAATGCTACCACTGCTGCTACCAACCATTACTGCTGCTACTACTACTATTACCACCTATTACTACTGTTATCGCTACTACTGCTGCTGCTGCCTGCTATTACCTACTATTGCTAGAGTTATTGCTACTGTTAGTAGCTACAGCCACACATTATTACTACTCCTGCTCTTTGGACTTCTAATATACAATAAATGTTTACTGAATTGAATTTGCCAGGAACCATGCTAGCTGGCCAAGGTGACTGGAATTCAGTCTCTGAGGAAGAGTAGAGTGATATTGGCTGAGACAGCAGCTACTCACCAGGCCTTCAGAAAAAGGTCCCCAGGAAGGAGGAAGAACTACAGGGAGGCTTCTCTATAAAGACCACAAAGCCTACTGGAGGTTGCTGCAGGGAGAGGGACAAAAGGAGGAGGATTTGGACTCTGATGGTGGAACAATGTCCTTGTGTTGCTGGGTATGCCCTAAAAAACATCTCCAAGAGTACACATCCTAATGTGTTTAATATGTATTTGATGATGAAGATGATGATGAGCAAATTGCCTAACATGCCTTGTATTTTTGAGCCTCACAAGAACACTGAGTGTATATCCTATTATTCTTGTCATTTTACAGACCAGGGAAAAGACAGAAACTCAGAGATCATCATTTGCCAAGATCACACAGCTACTGACTGATAGTGTGGAAATTTGAACATAGTTCTCTCTGAATCCTAGACCTATGCTCTCAACCACTGCAGGTTATTAATTCCCTAACGGAGTTTCAGGATCTTGTGGGGGCCAGGATGGAAAGGAAGGATGTAAGGAGAAAATGACCATGGGGGTGGGGTCCTCAAGGATTCTCTAATTTAGTGGTCTCAGCCTGGGGCAGTTTTGCTCCCAGGAGACACTTGGCAATGTCAGGAGGCATTTTTGGTTGTCACAGCTGTGTGTATATGGAGGGTGCTACTGGCATCCTGTGAGCAGAGGCCAGGGATGCTGTTGAACATCCTACAGCCCCCTACAACAAGTAGTTATCTGCCCAAAATATCGATAGTACTGAGGTTGAGAAATCCCGCTCTATATTGAAAGAAGCCAATGAATATGGTTAGCTATACCTCATAAACTTTGCCATCTAAATATTGGTTATCACCTGAAGCTCAGTGATCCATTTCCAAGTGATCTGGTGTAGCCAACTGGCAATGCCTCACTCATATCCCACAAGCACTCACTGCTGTAGTACGTAATCACAACGGGATCCTAATGCAGCCCCTGTAGCTCTGCACCTAAGGGCTTTCACTTAGCCTGTGTGTCCGGCAGGCTGGAAGTGCTGAGGGTTACCTCCAGGACCAAGCAGCCCATGGCCAGCAATGGAAGGAAGTTGGATGATAAACACTCCAGCCACTTGGCTAGGTGAGGTGTTCTATGCTGTCTCCTAGAGGTCCCGAGTGGAACTGACACTCTTTTGCCTACAGCTGTGACCTGCTCAGGAAAGCACCTTGCATTGACTTCCTTTCCTTCTCTTCTCCAGCGCTTCCTGGGACCAACCCCCACCTAAAATAAACTACTTGCCCACATCCTTAACTCATGTCTGCTTCTGCGGGGAGCCAACCAAAGATACCTGGGTCACAGGATAAGACTAATAACCTGACTGGTAGTGACTCTGTCCAAAGCCTGGATCTGGCAAAAAGCTTCCAAAATGTACTGGTAAAATAGTCTGGTCTCTAAAAATGTTGGAAAATGGGACATCCCTGGTGGCGCAGTGGTTAAGGATCCGTCTGCCAATGCAGGGGACACGGGTTCGACCCCTGGTCCGTGAAGATCCCACATGCCGTGGAGCAACTAAGCCTGTGCACCACAACTACTGAGCCTGCACTCTAGAGCCCCCGAGCCACAACTACTGAGACCACGTGCCACAACTACTGAAACCTGCATGCCTAGAGCCCATGCTCTGCAACAAGAGAAGCCACTGTAATGAGAAGCCCACACATCGTAATGAAGAGTAGCCCCTGCTGGACGCAACTAGAGAAAGCCTGCGTGCAGCAACGAAGACCCAACGCAGCCAAAAATAAATAAATAAATAAACAGATAAATAAATAAATAAAATTTTAAAAAATGTTGGAAGAAACTTAATGGGTATGGGGAACTTTACCTTTTAGCCATGTGGTGAGGAGAACCCCTCTCCTCACCATGCACCTCTTAAACACTCATGCAGACCAATAATACTGTAACATGTTAGTAGGTGCTTTTCAGCAAAAAAAATTATACAGTCAAATAATTATGTAAAACCCTGTGTTGAATAAGGCTAAACAAGTTTCTTTACAGCAGGATATCTCAGAGCCTTTAACATGCTTATGCATGTTATTACCCTCTAGGAAGGAGCAATGTTTTTTTGTTTGTTTGTTTGTTTGGCACACCACGCGGCTTGTGGAATCTTAGTTCCTTGACCAGGGATTGAACCCGTGCCCCCTGCAATGGAAGCACAGAGTCCTAACCATTGGGCAGCCAGGGAATTTCCAGGAGCAACATGTTTGTCAGACTTTTTTGGCCACAAACTTTTTGTCCTTTTGTTAAAGGGCATCCAAGCATTACAAGGGCTTAAAAAGTTTTCTGAATGTTGTTTTCTGCCCGTCTACAGTCTCATCTCTCACCATCTCATCTGTATATTTCATAGTTTAGCAAAGGTGAATTATTTGTACCTCCCAAATATGTCCAGATTTTACCCTTCCCTGTGCCTTTGCATGCAACTCTCCCTTCTGTCCAGAATGTCTTCATCAGTTCTCCTTGTCTTCCTGCTAAATTCCTCTTCATCGTTTCAAACCCAGCTCAAATGTTACCTCCTCCATGAAGCCTTCCTTCTACCATTCAAGTACTTTAAAGTTGCATCATATAACTAATAAGGACCTACTTTATAGCACAGGGAACTCTACTCAATACTCTGTAAAGGCCTGTATGGGAAAAGAATCTAAAAAAGAGTGGATATATGTATATGTGTGTAACTGATTCACTTTTCTGTACACCTGAAACTAACACAACATTGTAAGTCAACTATACTCCAATAAAAATTTTTTTAAAACTTGCATCATAATTATTTTTTTCCTTTGCTGTCTCCTGTACTGGACTGAGAGCTCCATGGATGCAATGCCGATCTATTTTCATCTGTGCATCCTTAGTTTATGTCATAGTTTCTAACACACAGTAAATTATTAATAAGCACTTTCAGAGTTAAGTTAAACTGGGTCGGATTTGTGAAGCTGACATATCCAACCTTGAACTAAACTCACTCAGCATGTTATGAGGGAATGAAAAGTAACATCTACCTGGTAACAACTTGACAAAGATTCAGTTGAGACAGGGAAACCCATGGCAACTCCACATAGTTCTTTCTCTAAAGAAACAAACATTTCATCCCTCTGGAACAGGAAATAAAGGCATAAGTCGGATTACTGGGAAGTAAGCAAAGTTGAACCTACCTCTAAGACTAGCAGACGTGGATGCCAGGGGGACATGGACGGTGGTGTCTCCATGTGCTGCTTCATTGGGTATCTTTGTGATATGCTCCACAATGCCGTCAGTCCCTGCAGGAGAGGGTAGGGAAGAGACCTAGAGTAACTCATCTCATCCAGAAGGATAACATGGTCTAAATAGATCCACTTAATTTGACTACACAATGCATTTCTTCTCAACCATCTGTATGGATTGGAACCAGGGCTGTGTTCATCCATTCACACAGAGATTCATCCATCTTTCTGTCCATCTACCCTTATATCTACCCATTCCATCCATCCTTCCTTTTATCCTTTCTTCCTACCATGCATCTTTCCTTTCATATTTCCTCTCTCCTTTCTTTGCAACTTTTCATCCCTACAGTATTTCCTTCAATCTTTATTTCCTTCAATCCTTTCTTCCATCCATCTTCCTTATTTTCACCCTTCCCTCTATACATTCATCCTTTCTTCTATACATCCATCTTTTCTTCTTTCATTTATCTATCACTCCATTCTTCCTTTCTTCCTTCCTCCCATCCAACCACAGTCCTACCTTCTTTCCATTCCACTCATCACTTGCTTACTGAACACCCATCACTGAACTATCAAGCCACGTTTTAAGACATGGGTCAATAGCCATCAATGTGTCTAACCTGATTGTGAATTGTTAAAACTGGTTTGGGAAATAATCAAATCACCCTTCTGTACATATTGTCTAGTGAACAGGTGCTGGAGTAGTTGGAGGGCCTTGTTGGATTTGTGTCCAGAACAAAATCTGGCGTCAAATTCAACTTATCCAAGGAATGGAATCCTCCCAAGAAGTTCCCTACCTCATCTACTGTTCTTTTGGAGGTGGTGTTTCTCCTCCTAGGTCCTAAGTACTTCCCACATCCATAGGTACTTTGTTCCCTCGATTTTCATTCACTCACCTTTTTCTTTCCCTTCTCCTTGCTGACTCTCTTCTCAATATAGAAACATGCTCAGTTTAAAGGAGGAATCTCTCCTTTTATCTATGTATTATTTTATCTGTTGTTTCAGTCCTCTAAAACTCATTGATGCTCCCTTCATTAGAATCCCTGAGGACCCACATGTTGTCAGAGAACTTCTCACCTCATTTCAATTTGGCTATTCTGTAGCATTTGATGGAACTGACCATCCCTCCTTCCTAAAACTCTCTCTTCCTCTGGCTTCTGTGAGGCCAGAATCTCTTGCTTTTCCTCCTATCTCTTGGACCACTCCTGCCTAGCCTAATGGCTAAGAACATAGGTTCCTAGTCCCATATAATCTGAGTTCTTATCACTTACCAGCTTTAATGATCTTAATCAAATTACTCAACCTCTCTCTGTATCAGTTGACTCATTTGTAGAATGGGCTTATAATAGTCCCTTCTCAAACTGTGTTCCAATGAGGAATTTAATAGAACAGCATTTGACACAGAATAAGTGTTCCATAAACGTTTGTTGTTATCATTATTGTCATCATCAACATTAGCTGTAATGTTACAACATCCATCATGGTACTATAATTATTCAACTACTTGCTTATTTAGCTTTGTTCCCCCAGTGCTTATTTCAATGCCTGAACATGAAAATAGATCAACATATATGTTTGCTAAAGGAATTTCTGGTGCAGTAATAAACTCCTAATTAACTCCTTTTTACCTGTCGGAAAAGAAGCCATTTTCTATGAGCCCCAAATAATGAGAGTGTAGGAGCAGTGGGTCCTTACTTGTCAACTGGGTTGAGTGTGGAAGAACTTGAGAAGAACTTGTCACTGTTCCCAAACCAACACTCTCTGTCATTCTGGTATCCGTAATGGGTGGTAAAGATGTCCTGACTGGCTGCGTCCAAGTCTGCAAAGTACTGGCTGTAACCAAGGGTAATGCAGCAGTGCTTTGGCTCTCTGCCTCAAGGTTGGTGTCTACTATTCTTGGGGTAGCTGGTGAGGAAGTAATCCAATGGGGGAGTGGGCTGGTTGAAGAATCAGTGGTACGGAAGGTCAAAGAGGGGAATGGTATTGAAGCTGAAGAAGGTAGACTCTCTGCAGTGGTGGGCATAGTAGCATCCCCAGGGCCTGATTCTGTCCTAGAAAATGGACTAACTGAAATGGCACCTGGAACTCCAGATGTAGCAAAGGAAGCCATGGCCTCTGACAAATAAGGTGTTAGTGTGTTATTAGCAAAAATGGTCTCAGCTGAAGACAGCATATCTGTGCTTAGGTAACGTGTATTTTCTGATACAGGCATAGAAAGATTGGATTCTGGGACAGTTATGCCAGCAGACCTTGTAATGGAGAGAGAAGTGTAAAAGCGTGTGACTGTTTCCACTGGAATGTCAGTATACTGTGTAGACAGAGGCTGATCTGGTGCTGATACTTTCACAGAAGACGCAGCATCAGTCCTGGGACCCTTCAAACCATGAGTGGACAGAGGCGATGAAGGTGTGTTTGTGAGTGTGCTTGAGCTGGAATCCAAGGCTATTCTTGTCTCCTTCAGTCTAGGAGTCAGATGGGAAAGTGTCTTCGTCTCAAAGGAGGAACGCATTGATGAGGAAGGAGTGGTCTCATACACGGAGGAAGCAGTACCCATAGGATATGTGGTGCTGGAGGACTCAGGAAAAATTGGGACAGAGGAACTTAGTTCGTGTCCAGAACTGCTGGAACCCACAGTACTCATTATTGTGTATAGGGGAGGAAGAATTTTCGCTGTATCTATGGAGAATTCAGAGGTGGAAATTATCTCAACTGTGGGACTACTCAAAGTTGGAGGTAACGTGGTCACTGCTACCAAGGTTGTACCCAATCTGTCTTCGGTCTTCCCCAGACCACGGGTGAGAACTGAGGTCACAGGTGTAGGAGAGGAGGGGCTCCTCCCTGATAATGTGGATGGCTCAGGAGAGTGTGTTCTCATGGTAGGTACAATCACTGTGGAAGATGGAGAGCCAGTTTCTATCACAGAGGCAGGGCTTGGCCAAGACACATCCTCGGGACCTCTGCTGCTGAGAGTGGTCATCTCTGGGTGTGTAAAACTCTGAGTCACAGTCGAGTGAATCTCTGCCCCTGAGGTGTTGGTTGTAGTGCCCAAGGTGAGTGGGTCCTCTGATGTAGCTTCAGTGGGACCAGTATGGGTTGTCATGGTGACTTCTGCAGATTCTGTCATCACCGAAGAGGCAGAGGGCCAGGTGATAGTTCCTGCAGGGAAGTCTGGCGACATCGTGGACTGAACAAGGCCAGGGATGGACGTGCTGCTAGAGGAGATCAGTTCTGTCCTAGAGATCTCAGTAGTCGTATCAGTGGGTACTTCGGAAAGGACGCCGATTTTCTCTGTGGCTGAGCGGTCCTGCTGGACGGTGCTTGTGTTCCTCAGTTCAGGAGTCAGAGAGGATATGGAGTCTAGCTCAAACACTGTAGTTTCTACAGAGTGAGGCACTGATGTGGTAACACGGGTGTCCCTAGAGTTGGAAGGAATAAGCATTGGAAACGTGACATTGGATGGCTCCGAGTCAGCTGGGGCAGATGAATGTGTTTCATGTCCAGAGCTTTTGTTGGCCCCATTGATCCCAGCTGTGTTTCTGGAGGGCTGAATTGCATCTGTACCTGTGGAGGCTTTAGAGGTGGACAGTATCTCAATCCTGGGGCTCATCTCACCTGAAGGTGAACTGGGCACAGGTTCCACACTTGTACCCAATGTGTCTTTGGTCTTCCCCAGACCACGAATGAGCAGTGAGGTCACAGGTGTAGGAGAGGAGGGGCTCCTCCCTGGTAATGTGGATGGCTCAGGGGACGGTGTTGTCCTGGCAGGTACAATTACTGGGGAGGTTGGAGAGCCAGTTTCTTTCACAGAGGCAGGGCTTGGCCGAGACACATCCTCGGGACCTCTGCTGCTGAGAGTGGTCATCTCTGGTTGCATAAAACTCTGAGTCACAGTCGAGTGAGTCTCTGCCCCTGTGGTATTAGTTGTAGCGCCCAAGGTAAGTGGGTCGTGTGAAGTAGCCTCAATGGGACCTCTTTGGGTGGTCATGGTCACTTCTGCAGATTCTGTCGTCACAGGGGAGGCAGAGGGCCTGGTGATCAGGCCTTCAGGGATGTCTGGCGACATCGTGGACTGAACAGGGCCAGCGATGGACGTGCTGCTAGAGGAGTTGGGTTCGGTCCTAGAGATCTCAGTAGTCATATCAGTGGGTACTTTGGAAAGTACGGCGATTATCTCTGTGGCTGAGCTGTTCTGCTGGACAGTGCTGGTGTTCCTCAGTTCAGGAGTCAGAGAGGATGTGGAGTCTAGCTCAAACATTGTAGTTTCTAAAGAGTGAGGCATTGATGTGGAAACACTGGTCTCCGTACGGGTGGAAGGAGTAAACATTGGAGACGTGACATTGGATGGCTCTGAGTCAGCTGGGGCAGAGGCATGTGCTTCATGCCCAGAATTTATATTGGCCCCGTGGGTCCCAGCTTTGTTTTTGGAGGGCTGAATTGCATCTGTACCTGTGGAGGCTTCAGATGTGGACAGTATCTCCTTGGTCGTGCTGATCTCACTTGAAGGTGAACTGGACACAGGTTCCACACTTGTACCCAGTGTGTCTTTGGTCTTCCCCAGACCACGAGTGAGAAGTGAGGTCTCAGGGATAGGAGAGGAGGGGCTCCTCCCTGGTAATGTGGTTGGCTCAGGAGAGGGTGTTGTCATGGCAGGTGCAGTCACTGGGGAGGATGGAGAGCCAGTTTCTTTCACAGAGGCAGGGCTTGGCCAAAACACATCCTCGGCACCTCTGCTGCTGAGAGTGGTCATCTCTGGGTGCGTAAAACTCTGAGTCACAGTCGAGTGAATCTCCGCCCCTGAGGTGTTGGTTGTAGTGCCCAAGGTAAGTGGGTCGTGTGATGTAGCCTCAGTGGGACCAGTTTGGGTTGTCATGGTCACTTCTGCAGATTTTGTCATCACCGAAGAGGCAGAGGGCCAGGTGATGGTTCCTGCAGGGAAGTCTGGCGACATCGTGGACTGAACAAGGCCAGGGATGGACGTGCTGCTAGAGGAGATCAGTTCTGTCCTAGAGATCTCAGTAGTCGTATCAGTGGGTACTTCGGAAAGGACGCCGATTTTCTCTGTGGCTGAGCGGTCCTGCTGGACGGTGCTTGTGTTCCTCAGTTCAGGAGTCAGAGAGGATATGGAGTCTAGCTCAAACACTGTAGTTTCTACAGAGTGAGGCACTGATGTGGTAACACGGGTGTCCCTAGAGTTGGAAAGAATAAGCATTGGAAACGTGACATTGGATGGCTCCGAGTCAGCTGGGGCAGATGAATGTGTTTCATGTCCAGAGCTTTCGTTGGCCCCATTGATCCCAGCTGTGTTTCTGGAGGGCTGAATTGCATCTGTACCTGTGGAGGCTTTAGAGGTGGACAGTATCTCAGTGGTGCTGCTCATCTCAGTTGAAGGTGAACTGGACACAGGTTCCATACTTGTACCCAATGTGTCTTTGGTCTTCCCCAGACCACGAGTGAGAAGTGAGTTCTCAGGGGTAGGAGAGGAGGGACTCCTCCCTGGTAATGTGGATGGCTCAGGGGAGGGTTTTGTCATGGCAGGTACAATCCCTGGGGAAGATGGAGAGCCAGTCTCTATCACAGAGGCAGGGCTTGGCCAAGACACATCCTCGGGACCTCTGCTGCTGAGAGTGGACATCTCTGGGTGCGTAAAACTCTGAGTCACAGTCGAGTGGATCTCTGACCCTGAGGTGTTGGTTGTAGTGTCCAAGGTAAGTGGGTCCTGTGATGTCGGCTCAATGGGACCTGTTTGGGTGGTCATGGTGACTTCTGCAGATTCTGTTGGCACAGGAGAGGCAGAGGGCCCGGTGATGATGCCTGCAGGAATGTCTGGCGACAGCGTGTACTGAACAGGGCCAGGGATGGACGTGCTGCTAGGGGAGATTGATTCGGTCCTAGAGTTCTCAATAGTCGTTGTATCAGTGGGTACTTTGGAAGGGACGGTGATTTTCTCTGTGGCTGTGCTGTTCTGCTGGACGGTGCTGGGCTTCCTCAGTGGAGGAGTCAGAGAGGATGTGGAGTGTATCTCAAACATTGTAGTTTCTAAAGAGTGAGGCATTGATGTAGAAACACTGGTGTCCCTAGAGGGGGAAGGAGTAACCATTGGGGACGTGACATTCGATGGCTGTGATTCAGCTGGGGCAGAGGAATGTGCTTCATGTCCAGAAATTGTGTTGGCCCGGTGGGTCCCAGCTGTGTTTTTGGAGGGCTGAATTGCATCTGTACCTGTGGAGGCTTCAGAGGTGGACAGTATCTCAATGGTGGTGCTCATCTCACTTGAAGGTGAACTGGACACAGGTTCCACACTTGTACCCAATGTGTCTCTGGTTTTCCGCAGACCACGGTTGAGAAGTGAGGTCACAGGAGTAGGAGAGGAGGGGCTTCTCCCTGGTAATGTGGATGGCTCAGGGGAGGGTGTTGTCCTGGTAGGTACAGTCACTGGGGAAGATGGAGAGCCAGTCTCTATCACAGAGTCAGGGCTTGGCCAAGACGCATCCTCGGGACCTCTGCTGCTGAGAGTGGTCATCTCTGGTTGCATAAAACTCTGAGTCACAGTCGAGTGGATCTCCGCCCCTGTGGTATTAGTTGTAGCGCCCAAGGTAAGTGGGTCGTGTGAAGTAGCCTCAATGGGACCTCTTTGGGTGGTCATGGTCACTTCTGCAGATTCTGTCGTCACAGGAGAGGCAGAGGGCCTGGTGATCAGGCCTTCAGGGATGTCTGGCGACATCGTGGACTGAACAGGGCCAGCGATGGACGTGCTGCTAGAGGAGTTGGGTTCGGTCCTAGAGATCTCAGTAGTCATATCAGTGGGTACTTTGGAAAGTACGGCGATTATCTCTGTGGCTGAGCTGTTCTGCTGGACAGTGCTGGTGTTCCTCAGTTCAGGAGTCAGAGAGGATGTGGAGTCTAGCTCAAACATTGTAGTTTCTAAAGAGTGAGGCATTGATGTGGAAACACTGGTCTCCGTACGGGTGGAAGGAGTAAACATTGGAGACGTGACATTGGATGGCTCTGAATCAGCTGGGGCAGAGGAATGTGCTTCATGCCCAGAATTTATATTGGCCCCGTGGGTCCCAGCTTTGTTTTTGGAGGGCTGAATTGCATCTGTACCTGTGGAGGCTTCAGATGTGGACAGTATCTCCTTGGTCGTGCTGATCTCACTTGAAGGTGAACTGGACACAGGTTCCACACTTGTACCCAATGTGTCTTTGGTCTTCCCCAGACCACGAGTGAGAAGTGAGGTCTCAGGGATAGGAGAGGAGGGGCTCCTCCCTGGTAATGTGGTTGGCTCAGGAGAGGGTGTTGTCATGGCAGGTGCAGTCACTGGGGAGGATGGAGAGCCAGTTTCTTTCACAGAGGCAGGGCTTGGCCAAGACGCATCCTCGGGACCTCTGCTGCTGAGAGTGGTCATCTCTGGTTGCATAAAACTCTGATTCACAGTCGAGTGAATCTCCGCCCCTGTGGTATTAGTTGTAGCGCCCAAGGTAAGTGGGTCGTGTGAAGTAGCCTCAATGGGACCTGTTTGGGTGGTCATGGTCACTTCTGCAGATTCTGTCGTCACAGGAGAGGCAGAGGGCCTGGTGATCAGGCCTTCAGGGATGTCTGGTGACATCGTGGACTGAACAGGGCCAGCGATGGACGTGCTGCTAGAGGAGTTGGGTTCGGTCCTAGAGATCTCAGTAGTCATATCAGTGGGTACTTTGGAAAGGACGCCGATTTTCTCTGTGGCTGAGCTGTTCTGCTGGACGGTGCTTGTGTTCCTCAGTTCAGGAGTCAGAGAGGATATGGAGTCTAGCTCAAACACTGTAGTTTCTAAAGAGTTAGGCACTGATGTGCTAACATGGGTGTCCCTAGAGTTGGAAGGAATAAGCTTTGGAAACGTGACATTGGATGGCTCCGAGTCAGCTGGGGCAGACGAATGTGTTTCATGTCCAGAGCTTTCGTTGGCCCCATTGATCCCACCTGTGTTTTTGGAGGGCTGAATTGCATCTGTACCTGTGGAGGCTTCAGAGGTGGACAGTATCTCAATGGTGGTGCTCATCTCAGTTGAAGGTGAACTGGGCACAAGTTCCACACTTGTACCCAATGTGTCTCTGGTTTTCTGCAGACCACGGGTGAGAAGTGAGGTCACAGGAGTAGGAGAGGAGGGGCTTCTCCTTAGTAATTTGCGTGGCTCAGGGGAGGGTGTTGTCATGGCAGGTACAATCACTGGGGAAGATGGAGAGCCAGTCTCTATCACAGAGGCAGGGCTTGGCCAAGACACATCCTCGGGACCTCTGCTGCTGAGAGTGGACATCTCTGGGTGCGTAAAACTCTGAGTCACAGTCGAGTGGATCTCTGCCCCTGAGGTGTTGGATGTAGTGTCCAAGGTAAGTGGGTCCTGTGATGTCGGCTCAATGGGACCTGTTTGGGTGGTCATGGTGACTTCTGCAGATTCTGTTGGCACAGGAGAGGCAGAGGGCCCGGTGATGATGCCTGCAGGAATGTCTGGCGACAACGTGTACTGAACAGGGCCAGGGATGGACGTGCTGCTAGGGGAGATTGATTCGGTCCTAGAGTTCTCAATAGTCGTATCAGTGGGTACTTTGGAAGGGACGGCGATTTTCTCTGTGGCTGTGCTGTTCTGCTGGACGGTGCTGGGCTTCCTCAGTGGAGGAGTCAGAGAGGATGTGGAGTGTATCTCAAACATTGTAGTTTCTAAAGAGTGAGGCATTGATGTAGAAACACTGGTGTCCCTAGAGGGGGAAGGAGTAACCATTGGGGACGTGACATTCGATGGCTGTGATTCAGCTGGGGCAGAGGAATGTGCTTCATGTCCAGAAATTGTGTTGGCCCGGTGGGTCCCAGCTGTGTTTTTGGAGGGCTGAATTGCATCTGTACCTGTGGAGGCTTCAGAGGTGGACAGTATCTCAATGGTGGTGCTCATCTCACTTGAAGGTGAACTGGACACAGGTTCCACACTTGTACCCAAAGTGTCTCTGGTTTTCCGCAGACCACGGTTGAGAAGTGAGGTCACAGGAGTAGGAGAGGAGGGGCTTCTCCCTGGTAATGTGGATGGCTCAGGGGAGGGTGTTGTCCTGGTAGGTACAGTCACTGGGGAAGATGGAGAGCCAGTCTCTATCACAGAGGCAGGGCTTGGCCAAGACGCATCCTCGGGACCTCTGCTGCTGAGAGTGGTCATCTCTGGTTGCATAAAACTCTGAGTCACAGTCGAGTGAATCTCCGCCCCTGTGGTATTAGTTGTAGCGCCCAAGGTAAGTGGGTCGTGTGAAGTAGCCTCAATGGGACCTGTTTGGGTGGTCATGGTCACTTCTGCAGATTCTGTCGTCACAGGAGAGGCAGAGGGCCTGGTGATCAGGCCTTCAGGGATGTCTGGTGACATCGTGGACTGAACAGGGCCAGCGATGGACGTGCTGCTAGAGGAGTTGGGTTCGGTCCTAGAGATCTCAGTAGTCATATCAGTGGGTACTTTGGAAAGGACGCCGATTTTCTCTGTGGCTGAGCTGTTCTGCTGGACGGTGCTTGTGTTCCTCAGTTCAGGAGTCAGAGAGGATATGGAGTCTAGCTCAAACACTGTAGTTTCTAAAGAGTTAGGCACTGATGTGCTAACACGGGTGTCACTAGAGTTGGAAGGAATAAGCATTGGAAACGTGACATTGGATGGCTCTGAGTCAGCTGGGGCAGACGAATGTGTTTCATGTCCAGAGCTTTTGTTGGCCCCATTGATCCCACCTGTGTTTTTGGAGGGCTGAATTGCATCTGTACCTGTGGAGGCTTCAGAGGTGGACAGTATCTCAATGGTGGTGCTCATCTCAGTTGAAGGTGAACTGGGCACAGGTTCCACACTTGTACCCAATGTGTCTCTGGTTTTCCGCAGACCACGGGTGAGAAGTGAGGTCACAGGAGTAGGAGAGGGGGGGCTTCTCCTTAGTAATTTGCGTGGCTCAGGGGAGGGTGTTGTCATGGCAGGTACAATCACTGGGGAAGATGGAGAGCCAGTCTCTATCACAGAGGCAGGGCTTGGCCAAGACACATCCTCGGGACCTCTGCTGCTGAGAGTGGACATCTCTGGGTGCGTAAAACTCTGAGTCACAGTCGAGTGGATCTCTGCCCCTGAGGTGTTGGATGTAGTGTCCAAGGTAAGTGGGTCCTGTGATGTCGGCTCAATGGGACCTGTTTGGGTGGTCATGGTGACTTCTGCAGATTCTGTTGGCACAGGAGAGGCAGAGGGCCCGGTGATGATGCCTGCAGGAATGTCTGGCGACAACGTGTACTGAACAGGGACAGGGATGGACGTGCTGCTAGGGGAGATTGATTCGGTCCTAGAGTTCTCAATAGTCGTATCAGTGGGTACTTTGGAAGGGACGGCGATTTTCTCTGTGGCTGTGCTGTTCTGCTGGACGGTGCTGGGCTTCCTCAGTGGAGGAGTCAGAGAGGATGTGGAGTGTATCTCAAACATTGTAGTTTCTAAAGAGTGAGGCATTGATGTAGAAACACTGGTGTCCCTAGAGGGGGAAGGAGTAACCATTGGGGACGTGACATTCGATGGCTGTGATTCAGCTGGGGCAGAGGAATGTGCTTCATGTCCAGAAATTGTGTTGGCCCGGTGGGTCCCAGCTGTGTTTTTGGAGGGCTGAATTGCATCTGTACCTGTGGAGGCTTCAGAGGTGGACAGTATCTCAATGGTGGTGCTCATCTCACTTGAAGGTGAACTGGACACAGGTTCCACACTTGTACCCAATGTGTCTCTGGTTTTCCGCAGACCACGGTTGAGAAGTGAGGTCACAGGAGTAGGAGAGGAGGGGCTTCTCCCTGGTAATGTGGATGGCTCAGGGGAGGGTGTTGTCCTGGTAGGTACAGTCACTGGGGAAGATGGAGAGCCAGTCTCTATCACAGAGGCAGGGCTTGGCCAAGACACATCCTCGGGACCTCTGCTGCTGAGAGTGGTCATCTCTGGTTGCATAAAACTCTGAGTCACAGTCGAGTGGATCTCCGCCCCTGTGGTATTAGTTGTAGCGCCCAAGGTAAGTGGGTCGTGTGAAGTAGCCTCAATGGGACCTCTTTGGGTGGTCATGGTCACTTCTGCAGATTCTGTCGTCACAGGAGAGGCAGAGGGCCTGGTGATCAGGCCTTCAGGGATGTCTGGCGACATCGTGGACTGAACAGGGCCAGCGATGGACGTGCTGCTAGAGGAGTTGGGTTCGGTCCTAGAGATCTCAGTAGTCATATCAGTGGGTACTTTGGAAAGTACGGCGATTATCTCTGTGGCTGAGCTGTTCTGCTGGACAGTGCTGGTGTTCCTCAGTTCAGGAGTCAGAGAGGATGTGGAGTCTAGCTCAAACATTGTAGTTTCTAAAGAGTGAGGCATTGATGTGGAAACACTGGTCTCCGTACGGGTGGAAGGAGTAAACATTGGAGACGTGACATTGGATGGCTCTGAATCAGCTGGGGCAGAGGAATGTGCTTCATGCCCAGAATTTATATTGGCCCCGTGGGTCCCAGCTTTGTTTTTGGAGGGCTGAATTGCATCTGTACCTGTGGAGGCTTCAGATGTGGACAGTATCTCCTTGGTCGTGCTGATCTCACTTGAAGGTGAACTGGACACAGGTTCCACACTTGTACCCAATGTGTCTTTGGTCTTCCCCAGACCACGAGTGAGAAGTGAGGTCTCAGGGATAGGAGAGGAGGGGCTCCTCCCTGGTAATGTGGTTGGCTCAGGAGAGGGTGTTGTCATGGCAGGTGCAGTCACTGGGGAGGATGGAGAGCCAGTTTCTTTCACAGAGGCAGGGCTTGGCCAAGACGCATCCTCGGGACCTCTGCTGCTGAGAGTGGTCATCTCTGGTTGCATAAAACTCTGATTCACAGTCGAGTGAATCTCCGCCCCTGTGGTATTAGTTGTAGCGCCCAAGGTAAGTGGGTCGTGTGAAGTAGCCTCAATGGGACCTGTTTGGGTGGTCATGGTCACTTCTGCAGATTCTGTCGTCACAGGAGAGGCAGAGGGCCTGGTGATCAGGCCTTCAGGGATGTCTGGTGACATCGTGGACTGAACAGGGCCAGCGATGGACGTGCTGCTAGAGGAGTTGGGTTCGGTCCTAGAGATCTCAGTAGTCATATCAGTGGGTACTTTGGAAAGGACGCCGATTTTCTCTGTGGCTGAGCTGTTCTGCTGGACGGTGCTTGTGTTCCTCAGTTCAGGAGTCAGAGAGGATATGGAGTCTAGCTCAAACACTGTAGTTTCTAAAGAGTTAGGCACTGATGTGCTAACATGGGTGTCCCTAGAGTTGGAAGGAATAAGCTTTGGAAACGTGACATTGGATGGCTCCGAGTCAGCTGGGGCAGACGAATGTGTTTCATGTCCAGAGCTTTCGTTGGCCCCATTGATCCCACCTGTGTTTTTGGAGGGCTGAATTGCATCTGTACCTGTGGAGGCTTCAGAGGTGGACAGTATCTCAATGGTGGTGCTCATCTCAGTTGAAGGTGAACTGGGCACAAGTTCCACACTTGTACCCAATGTGTCTCTGGTTTTCTGCAGACCACGGGTGAGAAGTGAGGTCACAGGAGTAGGAGAGGAGGGGCTTCTCCTTAGTAATTTGCGTGGCTCAGGGGAGGGTGTTGTCATGGCAGGTACAATCACTGGGGAAGATGGAGAGCCAGTCTCTATCACAGAGGCAGGGCTTGGCCAAGACACATCCTCGGGACCTCTGCTGCTGAGAGTGGACATCTCTGGGTGCATAAAACTCTGAGTCACAGTCGAGTGGATCTCTGCCCCTGAGGTGTTGGATGTAGTGTCCAAGGTAAGTGGGTCCTGTGATGTCGGCTCAATGGGACCTGTTTGGGTGGTCATGGTGACTTCTGCAGATTCTGTTGGCACAGGAGAGGCAGAGGGCCCGGTGATGATGCCTGCAGGAATGTCTGGCGACAACGTGTACTGAACAGGGCCAGGGATGGACGTGCTGCTAGGGGAGATTGATTCGGTCCTAGAGTTCTCAATAGTCGTATCAGTGGGTACTTTGGAAGGGACGGCGATTTTCTCTGTGGCTGTGCTGTTCTGCTGGACGGTGCTGGGCTTCCTCAGTGGAGGAGTCAGAGAGGATGTGGAGTGTATCTCAAACATTGTAGTTTCTAAAGAGTGAGGCATTGATGTAGAAACACTGGTGTCCCTAGAGGGGGAAGGAGTAACCATTGGGGACGTGACATTCGATGGCTGTGATTCAGCTGGGGCAGAGGAATGTGCTTCATGTCCAGAAATTGTGTTGGCCCGGTGGGTCCCAGCTGTGTTTTTGGAGGGCTGAATTGCATCTGTACCTGTGGAGGCTTCAGAGGTGGACAGTATCTCAATGGTGGTGCTCATCTCACTTGAAGGTGAACTGGACACAGGTTCCACACTTGTACCCAAAGTGTCTCTGGTTTTCCGCAGACCACGGTTGAGAAGTGAGGTCACAGGAGTAGGAGAGGAGGGGCTTCTCCCTGGTAATGTGGATGGCTCAGGGGAGGGTGTTGTCCTGGTAGGTACAGTCACTGGGGAAGATGGAGAGCCAGTCTCTATCACAGAGGCAGGGCTTGGCCAAGACGCATCCTCGGGACCTCTGCTGCTGAGAGTGGTCATCTCTGGTTGCATAAAACTCTGAGTCACAGTCGAGTGAATCTCCGCCCCTGTGGTATTAGTTGTAGCGCCCAAGGTAAGTGGGTCGTGTGAAGTAGCCTCAATGGGACCTGTTTGGGTGGTCATGGTCACTTCTGCAGATTCTGTCGTCACAGGAGAGGCAGAGGGCCTGGTGATCAGGCCTTCAGGGATGTCTGGTGACGTCGTGGACTGAACAGGGCCAGCGATGGACGTGCTGCTAGAGGAGTTGGGTTCGGTCCTAGAGATCTCAGTAGTCATATCAGTGGGTACTTTGGAAAGGACGCCGATTTTCTCTGTGGCTGAGCTGTTCTGCTGGACGGTGCTTGTGTTCCTCAGTTCAGGAGTCAGAGAGGATATGGAGTCTAGCTCAAACACTGTAGTTTCTAAAGAGTTAGGCACTGATGTGCTAACACGGGTGTCACTAGAGTTGGAAGGAATAAGCATTGGAAACGTGACATTGGATGGCTCTGAGTCAGCTGGGGCAGACGAATGTGTTTCATGTCCAGAGCTTTTGTTGGCCCCATTGATCCCACCTGTGTTTTTGGAGGGCTGAATTGCATCTGTACCTGTGGAGGCTTCAGAGGTGGACAGTATCTCAATGGTGGTGCTCATCTCAGTTGAAGGTGAACTGGGCACAGGTTCCACACTTGTACCCAATGTGTCTCTGGTTTTCCGCAGACCACGGGTGAGAAGTGAGGTCACAGGAGTAGGAGAGGGGGGGCTTCTCCTTAGTAATTTGCGTGGCTCAGGGGAGGGTGTTGTCATGGCAGGTACAATCACTGGGGAAGATGGAGAGCCAGTCTCTATCACAGAGGCAGGGCTTGGCCAAGACACATCCTCGGGACCTCTGCTGCTGAGAGTGGACATCTCTGGGTGCGTAAAACTCTGAGTCACAGTCGAGTGGATCTCTGCCCCTGAGGTGTTGGATGTAGTGTCCAAGGTAAGTGGGTCCTGTGATGTCGGCTCAATGGGACCTGTTTGGGTGGTCATGGTGACTTCTGCAGATTCTGTTGGCACAGGAGAGGCAGAGGGCCCGGTGATGATGCCTGCAGGAATGTCTGGCGACAACGTGTACTGAACAGGGCCAGGGATGGACGTGCTGCTAGGGGAGATTGATTCGGTCCTAGAGTTCTCAATAGTCGTATCAGTGGGTACTTTGGAAGGGACGGCGATTTTCTCTGTGGCTGTGCTGTTCTGCTGGACGGTGCTGGGCTTCCTCAGTGGAGGAGTCAGAGAGGATGTGGAGTGTATCTCAAACATTGTAGTTTCTAAAGAGTGAGGCATTGATGTAGAAACACTGGTGTCCCTAGAGGGGGAAGGAGTAACCATTGGGGACGTGACATTCGATGGCTGTGATTCAGCTGGGGCAGAGGAATGTGCTTCATGTCCAGAAATTGTGTTGGCCCGGTGGGTCCCAGCTGTGTTTTTGGAGGGCTGAATTGCATCTGTACCTGTGGAGGCTTCAGAGGTGGACAGTATCTCAATGGTGGTGCTCATCTCACTTGAAGGTGAACTGGACACAGGTTCCACACTTGTACCCAATGTGTCTCTGGTTTTCCGCAGACCACGGTTGAGAAGTGAGGTCACAGGAGTAGGAGAGGAGGGGCTTCTCCCTGGTAATGTGGATGGCTCAGGGGAGGGTGTTGTCCTGGTAGGTACAGTCACTGGGGAAGATGGAGAGCCAGTCTCTATCACAGAGTCAGGGCTTGGCCAAGACACATCCTCGGGACCTCTGCTGCTGAGAGTGGTCATCTCTGGTTGCATAAAACTCTGAGTCACAGTCGAGTGGATCTCCGCCCCTGTGGTATTAGTTGTAGCGCCCAAGGTAAGTGGGTCGTGTGAAGTAGCCTCAATGGGACCTCTTTGGGTGGTCATGGTCACTTCTGCAGATTCTGTCGTCACAGGAGAGGCAGAGGGCCTGGTGATCAGGCCTTCAGGGATGTCTGGCGACATCGTGGACTGAACAGGGCCAGCGATGGACGTGCTGCTAGAGGAGTTGGGTTCGGTCCTAGAGATCTCAGTAGTCATATCAGTGGGTACTTTGGAAAGTACGGCGATTATCTCTGTGGCTGAGCTGTTCTGCTGGACAGTGCTGGTGTTCCTCAGTTCAGGAGTCAGAGAGGATGTGGAGTCTAGCTCAAACATTGTAGTTTCTAAAGAGTGAGGCATTGATGTGGAAACACTGGTCTCCGTACGGGTGGAAGGAGTAAACATTGGAGACGTGACATTGGATGGCTCTGAATCAGCTGGGGCAGAGGAATGTGCTTCATGCCCAGAATTTATATTGGCCCCGTGGGTCCCAGCTTTGTTTTTGGAGGGCTGAATTGCATCTGTACCTGTGGAGGCTTCAGATGTGGACAGTATCTCCTTGGTCGTGCTGATCTCACTTGAAGGTGAACTGGACACAGGTTCCACACTTGTACCCAATGTGTCTTTGGTCTTCCCCAGACCACGAGTGAGAAGTGAGGTCTCAGGGATAGGAGAGGAGGGGCTCCTCCCTGGTAATGTGGTTGGCTCAGGAGAGGGTGTTGTCATGGCAGGTGCAGTCACTGGGGAGGATGGAGAGCCAGTTTCTTTCACAGAGGCAGGGCTTGGCCAAGACGCATCCTCGGGACCTCTGCTGCTGAGAGTGGTCATCTCTGGTTGCATAAAACTCTGATTCACAGTCGAGTGAATCTCCGCCCCTGTGGTATTAGTTGTAGCGCCCAAGGTAAGTGGGTCGTGTGAAGTAGCCTCAATGGGACCTGTTTGGGTGGTCATGGTCACTTCTGCAGATTCTGTCGTCACAGGAGAGGCAGAGGGCCTGGTGATCAGGCCTTCAGGGATGTCTGGTGACATCGTGGACTGAACAGGGCCAGCGATGGACGTGCTGCTAGAGGAGTTGGGTTCGGTCCTAGAGATCTCAGTAGTCATATCAGTGGGTACTTTGGAAAGGACGCCGATTTTCTCTGTGGCTGAGCTGTTCTGCTGGACGGTGCTTGTGTTCCTCAGTTCAGGAGTCAGAGAGGATATGGAGTCTAGCTCAAACACTGTAGTTTCTAAAGAGTTAGGCACTGATGTGCTAACATGGGTGTCCCTAGAGTTGGAAGGAATAAGCTTTGGAAACGTGACATTGGATGGCTCCGAGTCAGCTGGGGCAGACGAATGTGTTTCATGTCCAGAGCTTTCGTTGGCCCCATTGATCCCACCTGTGTTTTTGGAGGGCTGAATTGCATCTGTACCTGTGGAGGCTTCAGAGGTGGACAGTATCTCAATGGTGGTGCTCATCTCAGTTGAAGGTGAACTGGGCACAAGTTCCACACTTGTACCCAATGTGTCTCTGGTTTTCTGCAGACCACGGGTGAGAAGTGAGGTCACAGGAGTAGGAGAGGAGGGGCTTCTCCTTAGTAATTTGCGTGGCTCAGGGGAGGGTGTTGTCATGGCAGGTACAATCACTGGGGAAGATGGAGAGCCAGTCTCTATCACAGAGGCAGGGCTTGGCCAAGACACATCCTCGGGACCTCTGCTGCTGAGAGTGGACATCTCTGGGTGCATAAAACTCTGAGTCACAGTCGAGTGGATCTCTGCCCCTGAGGTGTTGGATGTAGTGTCCAAGGTAAGTGGGTCCTGTGATGTCGGCTCAATGGGACCTGTTTGGGTGGTCATGGTGACTTCTGCAGATTCTGTTGGCACAGGAGAGGCAGAGGGCCCGGTGATGATGCCTGCAGGAATGTCTGGCGACAGCGTGTACTGAACAGGGCCAGGGATGGACGTGCTGCTAGGGGAGATTGATTCGGTCCTAGAGTTCTCAATAGTCGTATCAGTGGGTACTTTGGAAGGGACGGCGATTTTCTCTGTGGCTGTGCTGTTCTGCTGGACGGTGCTGGGCTTCCTCAGTGGAGGAGTCAGAGAGGATGTGGAGTGTATCTCAAACATTGTAGTTTCTAAAGAGTGAGGCATTGATGTAGAAACACTGGTGTCCCTAGAGGGGGAAGGAGTAACCATTGGGGACGTGACATTCGATGGCTGTGATTCAGCTGGGGCAGAGGAATGTGCTTCATGTCCAGAAATTGTGTTGGCCCGGTGGGTCCCAGCTGTGTTTTTGGAGGGCTGAAGTGCATCTGTACCTGTGGAGGCTTCAGAGGTGGACAGTATCTCAATGGTGGTGCTCATCTCACTTGAAGGTGAACTGGACACAGGTTCCACACTTGTACCCAATGTGTCTTTGGTCTTCCCCAGACCACGAGTGAGCAGTGAGGTCACAGGTGTAGGAGAGGAGGGGCTCCTCCCTGGTAATGTGGATGGCTCAGGGGACGGTGTTGTCCTGGCAGGTACAATTACTGGGGAGGTTGGAGAGCCAGTTTCTTTCACAGAGGCAGGGCTTGGCCAAGACACATCCTTGGGACCTCTGCTGCTGAGAGTGGTCATCTCTGAGTGTGTAGAACTCTGAGTCACAGTCGAATGAGTCCCTGCCCCAGAGACCTTGGTCAATATGTCCAAGGTAAGTGTGTCCTGTGATGTAACCCCTGGGGGACCTGTTTGGGTAGTGATGGTCATTCCCGAAGATTCTGTCATGAACATGGATATAGAGGGGCTGGTTCTGCTTTCTGTAAGTGTGTTTGGAGAAGTTTTGAAGTGAGCAAGGCTTGGGATAGATTTCCTGCTGGAGGAGGTAACTTGTGTCCTGGTGACCTCAGTAGTAGCATCATTTGTGGACACATTGGAAATGACAGTGCTTGTCTCTGTAGCAGAGCTGGTCTCCTGGTAGGTACTTGTCTCCCTAAGTCCAGTATTCAGAGAGGATACTGACTCTCTCTCAATCTTTATAGTCTCAGATGAGCCAGACATTGATGTGGGGGCAGTAGTGTCCCACATGGTGGAGGAGGTAACCACTGAAGATTTAGCTTTGGGTGGCTGTGTGGGGGCCAGGACAGGAGAATGTGATTCATGTTCACAACTGGTAGTCTCTACATGTGTCATTGCTGTGTTTGTGGAAGGATGAATTGCTTCTATATCTGTGGTGACAAACATCTCATCTGAGCTACTCCTCAAATTTGGGGGTAAACTGGTATCAGTTTCCAAACTCGTCCTCAACATGTCTCTGGTCTTCCCCAAGCCGAAGTTCTCAGGCAAGAGACCTGAAGTCACAGATAGAGTAGAGGAGGTACTTTGCCCTTGTGATGTCAGCAAAACATGAGAAGATGAGGTTGTGTCGGGGATAGGTGCTAGGGAATAGGAAGAGGTGGTTTCTCCCAGAGAGGGAGGGTTTGTCCATGACACACCTTCAGGACCTTTGCTCGTTTGAGTGGTTATCTTTGACTGTGGAAATCCCTGAGTCACAGCCAAGTAGGTCCCTGACAAGGAGGCTGTGGCTAATGTGTCCATGGTAGGTGCACCCAGCAATGTAGTCCCAGAAGGACCTGTTTGCATGGTGATGGTTATTCTTTCAGAGTCTGTTATGTCAGGGAAGGTAGAGGGCCTGGTGATGTCTGATGACCTTGTGGACTGAGCTAGATCTGGGCTGGAAATTCTGTCAGAGGTAGTGACTTCTGTCCCGGACACCCTAGTAATAGCAAAAGAACTTAGGGAATGGACACTGCTTATCTCTGCGGTTGAGTTGGTATCCATGTAAATACTGGACTGTAAAGGAATGACTGTGATGTTGACCCTTGTCTTGGTTATAAATTCAGATTTATCTGTCACTGAGCTCGTGGTTACCATCTGGGTTGTCACAGAGTCCGGGATGGCCACAGAGTCTTCAGGACCAGTGGAAGATGTGTTCAGAGAGACATGTGTGTCCACGGTGGTCCCTCCAGTGGAGCCAAGCCACATGGATAAATTCATTCCAGTTGTCCTTGGAATCAGATTTGGGCTTGTTTGTGGACCAGTCCCTATGTTGCCTTTAGGATTTGACTCTCGGGAGACAGAGGACACTGTGCCCAATGACTTTTTGGTCCCTTCTGGAGTCCCAAGATGGGGGTTGGTCCCAACCTCAGATTGGGAGAGTGAGACCCATTCTGTAGTTGCTGTCCCTTTTGTTGGTGACTTGGCTGGTGTCATGAATCCTGTGGGCAGGTGAGAGAGGCTGATGCCGCTACTCTCTATGGCTGTGGACTGAAGTGTGACTGGTTCCACTGTGGTCTTCATAGGGACAGTTGCTGTTGAAGTATTCCAAGAATTTCCCAGAGTGTACTTCATTTCTGGGCTGGTGCTGGGCTCCTTGGAGCTTATGATTTTGAAGGCTGTAGCCATTTCTGGGCTTCTTGTGGACATACCTGTGATTGGAAAGTGAATTGGTAGGAGATATGCAAAAGGTACAGGAGTCCTGATTGACAGTATCATTTGTTCCTTCCTGTGATTTCAACTCAAACTATTTCCTATTTCTCCAGAAAAGAAAATGTTAACCCTCTCATACCACATTTCAAGACTCTGGACACCAGGGAACATACTGACCATCCCCAAAGATGGATCAAAGTGTTAGGGTTAGTGGGGTGAGGGCTTTGACCCTCTTGTTTACTCAGAAGAAATTGTTACCTGGAACTCAGTGTACTACATACCCTACAAAGAAGGGCTCTTTGTACAAGGAAGGATGTGATGAACCTGGACTCTACCCATGCACGAGGCTTCCCCTACCCTATTTTACTTTTCTCCTTGGAGCCTGCCCTTGCGGAACCAGTTTCAGCTTATAACTTCGAGCCTCCGCTAGATGCCCCAAATCTTAGTTCACTGAAAAGCCACTTAAGGATTTATATTTGAGAAGCAACAGAATAGAAGGGTGATAAAATTCTTTTCCTTTACCTTCATCCTCTTTCAAATTCATCTTCCTCTCTGAACCCTTTTCCTATCGTTGAGGTAAAGGGCATGTAACTGCCACAGGGATAAGGAAAGCTCGACCTAAGAGCACTCTTTTTTACATTATCCTCACCAACTTGGCATAGCCAAGGACCATGATCCCTTCCTCTACTGTAACAAAAGAAAACTGTATCACCTCAAGTCTGTCTGTGCCCTCCCTGTCAACACAAAATTCCAGTGAGGATCTCCGATTTAGAAAGATCCTTCACCCTGGTGCAAGAGAAAGTGTGGAGGGAACTGACCTTGTGGCATTTTCTCCTGCTGAATTAATTGGCTACTAATCATATAAATTACTAAGGTGAAGCAATAACAGTGTTCCGTTAATACAATCTCTAGGAAAAAAATAACCAACATCTTTAGAGTGACAGGAAGCCAAAGAAATCGATTTCAAACCTAGTCATTTTACTTCCTTAAACAATCCAATTTTTGACCCCAGGGATGAAGAGAGAGGACCCAAATGGGTCCTCTTAGACTTGAAGAAAACAGAGATGATGCTCTTACTTACCCACATTGATCATAGTCGTAAGAGATGAGGGGTTACTGGTTGGCGAAGTGGTACCTCCATATTCTCCTTGACTCAGCTCCCTGGTGGTGCTTGCCACAGACTCATCAGGGCCTGAAGTAAAAGATAGAGGTGTTACCTTTGCATTCCCTAAGAATACGGACCTATAAGGAACATTCTCACTAGATACTGGCTTAGCAATGCCCTCATTTGTCTCTGAGAAGGCATTTAAAGAGTAACTGTCTTTTTTACATTAAATCAAACCCTCAAGATGGTCATAAGGGATGGAAAGCTTTTTGTTAATTGTGGGGACTTCTGATCTGATTGGTCTCAACATATAAATTTTTAAAACTATCTGTCTCCTTAGAACAAGTAGGGTCTTCATCACTCTATTATACCTTTATTCATTTTGAAATATTCATATATAACATGAGTTAAATCCAGCAAAATTATTGTAGTTATTGAGGAGTCTGGCTCCTAGGTAAAAAGCTGTGTGTGATTTTTCAGGCCCAACCATAGGCAATTACCTCAAGGATATTAACTTCAAATAGGAAATCTGTCCTCCCCACACCAGACTTTGTGCACAGCCAATACGCTGAAGTTGCTCTAGACAGTTGCAGTCGAGGACTTGGGTCCCTCTTGACCAGCCATACTCTTATGCATTCCTAGACCAGGAGCCTTCATTCCTAGGTCTCTTTATTTATTACTATTTTTAATAGATCTTTATTGGAATATAATTGCTTCACAATACTGTGTTAATTTCTATTGTACAACAAAGCAAATCAGCCATATGCATATGCATGTCCCCATATCCCCTCCCTCTTGAGCCTCCCTCCCATCCTCCCTATCCCACCTCTCTAGGTCATCGAAAAGCACCAAGCCGATCTCCCTGTGCTATGCTGCTGCTTCCCACCAGCCAACTATTTTACATTCGGTGGTGTATATATGTCAATGCTACTCTCACTTCGCCCTAGCTTTGCCTTCCCAGCTTCATGTCCGTTTTCTATGTCTACCTCTTTATTCCTGCACTGCAACTAGGTTCATCAGTACCTTTTTTTTTTTTTAGATTCCATATATATGCGTTAGCATATGGTATTTGTTTTTCTCTTTCTGACTTACTTCACTCTGTATGACAGTCTCTAGGTCCATCCATCTCACTACAAATAATTCAATTTCCTTTCTTTTAATGGCTGAGTAATATTCCATTGTATATACGTGCCACATCTTTATCCATTCATCTGCCGATGGACACTTAGTTGCTTCTATGTCCTGGCTATTGTAAATAGAGCTGCAATGAACGTTGTGGTACGTGACTCTTTTTGAATTATGGTTTTCTCAGGGTACATGCCCAGTAGTGGGATTGCTGGGTTGTATGGTAGTTCTATTTGTAATTTTTAAGGAACCTCCATACTGTTCTCCATAGTGGCTGTATCAATTTACATTCCCACCAACAGTGCAAGAGAGTTCCCTTTTCACCACACCCTCTCCAGCATTTATTGTTTGTAAATTTTTTTTTTTTTTTTTTGCGATACGCAGGCCTTTCACTGTTGTGGCCTCTCCCGTTGCGGAGCACAGGCTCCAAACATGCAGGCTCAGCAGCCATGGCTCACAGGCCCAGCCGCTCCACGGCATGTGGGATCTTCCCGGACCGGAGCACGAACCCGTGTCCCCTGCATCGGCAGGTGGACTCTCAACCACTGCGCCACCAGGGAAGCCCTTGTAGATTTTTTTATGATGGCCATTCTGATGTGTGTGAGGTGATACCTCATTGTAGTTTTGATTTGCATTTCTCTAATGATTAGTGATATTGAGCATCCTTTCATCTGTTTGTTGGCAATCTGTTTATCTTCTTTGGAGAAATGTCTATTTAGGTCTTCTGCCCATTTTTGGATTGGGTTGTTTGGTTTTTTGTTTTTAATTTAATTTAATTTATATTTTATACAGCAGGTTCTTATTAGTTATCTCTTTTATACATATTAGTGTATATATGTCAATCCCAATCTCGCAATTAATCACACCACCACCCCCCCACCCCCGCCACTTTCCCCCCTTGGTGTCCATATGTTTGTTCTCTACATCTCTGTCTCTATTTCTGCCCTTCAAACCAGTTCATCTGTACCATTTTTCTAAGTTCCACATATATGCGTTAATATACGATATTTGTTCTTGTCTTTCTGACTTACTTCACTCTGTATGACAGTCTCTAATCCATCCACGTCTCTACAAGTGACCCAATTTCATTCCTTTTTATAGCTGAGTAATATTCCATTGTATATATGTACCGCATCTTTATCCATTTGTCTGTCGATGGGCATTTAGGTTGCTTCCATGACCTGGCTGTTGTAAATAGTGCTGCAATGAACATTGGGGTGCATTGTCTTTTTGAATTATGGTTTTCTCAGGATATATGCCCTGTAGTGGGATTGCTGGGTCATATGGTAGTTCTATTTTTAATATTTTAAAGCATCCTCCATTACTATACTCCATAGTGGCTGTATCAATTTACATTCCCACCAACAGCGCAAAAGGGTTCCCTTTTCTCCACACCCGCTCCAGCATTTGTTGTTTGTAGATTTTCTGATGATGCCTATCCTAACTAGTGTGAGGTGATACCTCTTTGTAGTTTTGATTTGCATTTCTCTAATAATTAGTGATGTTGAGCGGCCTTTTTTTTCATGTGCTTCTTGGCCATCTGTGTGTCTTCTTTGGAGAAATGACTATTTAGGTCTTCTTCTCATTTTTGGATTGGATTGTTTTGTGTTTTTGATATTGAGCTGCATGAGCTGTTTATATATTTTGGAGTTTAATCCTTCGTCCGTTGATTCATTTGCAAATATTTTCTGCCATTCTGAGGGTTGTCTTTTTGTCTTGTTTGTAGTTTTCTTTGCTTTGCAAAAGTTTTAAGTTTCATTAGGTCCCATTTGTTTATTTTTGTTTTTATTTCCATTACTTTAGGAGGTGGATCAAAAAAGATCTTGTTGGACTTCCCTGGTGGCGCAGTGGTTGAGAGTCCGCCTGCCGATGCAGGGGACACAGGTTCGTGCCCTGGTCCGGGAAGATCCCATATGCTGCGGAGCAGCTGGGCCCATGAGCCATGGCTGCTGAGCCTGCGCATCCGGAGCCTGTGCTCTGCAACAGGAGAGGCCAGAACAGTGAGAGGCCGGCATACCACAAAAAAAAAAAAAAAAAAGATCTTGTTGTGATTTATGTCAAAGAGTGTTCTTCCTATGTTGTCCTCTAAGAGTTTTATAGTGTTCAGCCTTACATTTAGGTCTCTAATCCATTTTGAGTTTATTTTTGTGTATGGTGTTAGGGAGTGTTCTAATTTCATTCTTTTACAGGTAGCTGTCCAGTTTTCCCAGCACCACTTATTGAAGACACTGTCTTTTCTCTATTGTGTATCCTTGCCTCCTTTGTCATAGATTAGTTGACCATAGGTGCGTGGGTGTATGTCTGGGATTTTCATCCTGTTCCATTCATCTATATTTCTGGCTTTGTGCCAGTACCATATTGTCTTGGTGACTGTAGCTTTGTAGTATAGTCTGAAGTCAGGGAGTCTAATTCCTCCAGCTCTATTTTTTTCCCCTCAACACTGCTTTGGCTAATCGGGGTCTTTTGTGTCTCCATACAAATTTTAAGATTTTTTGTTATAGTTCTGTAAAAAATGCCATTGGTAATTTGATAGGGATTGCGTTGAATCTGTAGATTGCTATGGGTAGTATAGTCATTTTCACAATATTGATTCTTCCAATCCAAGAACATGGTATACCTCTCCATCTGTTTGTGTCATCTTTGATTTCTTTCATCAGTGTCTTATAGTTTTCTGCATACATTTCTTTTACCTTCTTAGGTAGGATTATTTCTAGGTATTTTATTCTTTTTGTTGCAATGGTGAATGGGATTATTTCTTTAATTTCTATTTCTGATTTTTCGTTGTTAGTGTATAGGAATGCAAGAGATTTCTGTGCATTAATTTTGTATCCTGCAACTCTACCAAATTCATTGATTAGCTCTAGCAGTTTTCTGGTGGCATCTTTAGGGTCCTCTATGTATACAATCATGTCTTCTGCAAACAGAGACAGTTTTACTTCTTCTTTTCCAATTTGTATTCCTTTTATTTCTTTTTCATCTCTGATTGCCATGGCTAGGACTTCCAAAACTATGTTGAATAATAGTGGCAAGAGTGAACATCCTTGTCTTTTTCCTGATCTTAATGGAAATGCTTTCAGTTTTTCACCATTGAGAATGATGTTTACTGTGGGTTTGTCGTATATGGCCTTTATTATGTTGAGGTATGTTCCCTCTCTGCCTACTTTCTGGAGAGTTTTTATCATAAATAGGTGTTGAATTTTGTCAAAAGCTTTTTCTGCATCTATTGAGATGATCATATGCCTTTTATTCTTCAATTTATTAATACGGTGTATCACATTGATTGATTTGCGTATATTGAGGAATACTTGCATCCCTGGGATAAATCCCACTTGATCATGGTGTATGATCCTTTTAATGTGTTGTTGGATTCTGTTTGCTAGTATTTTGTTGAGGATTTTTGCATCTATATTCATCAGTGATATTAGTCTATAATTTTCATTTTTTGTAGTATCTTTGTCTGGTTTTGGTATCAGGGTGATGATGGCCTCATAGAATGAGTTTGGGAGTTTTCCTTCCTCTGCAATTTGTTGGAAGAGTTTGAGAAGGATGGGTGTTAGCTCTTCTCTAAAGGTTTGATAGAGTTCACCTGTGAAGGCATATGGTCCTAGACTTTTGTTTGTTGGACAATTTTAAATCACAGTTTCAATTTCATTACTTGTGATTGGTGTGTTCATATTTTCTATTTCTTCCTGGTTCAGTCTTGGAAGGTTATACCTTGCTAATAATTTGTTCATTTCTTCCAGGTTGTCCATTTTTGGGGCATAGACTTGCTTGTAGTAGTCTCTTGTGATGCTTTGTATTTCTGTGGTATCTGTTGAAACTTCTCCTTTTTCATTTCTAATTTTATTTTATTTTATTTTATTTATTTATTTTTGCAGTATGCAGGCCTGTCACTGTTGTGGCCTCTCCCGTTGTGGAGCACAGGCTCCGGATGCGCGGGCTCAGTGGCCATGGTTCACGGGCCCAGCCACTCCACGGCCTGTGGGATCTTCCCTGACCAGGGCACGAACCCGCGTTCCCTGCATTGGCAGGCAGTCTCTCAACTACTGCGCCACCAGGGAAGCCCTCTAATTTTATTGATTTGAGTCCTCTCCCTCTTTTTCTTGATGAGTCCAGCTAAAGGTTTATCAATTTTGTTTATTTTCTCAAAGAACCAGTTTTTAGTTTTATTGATCTTTGCTATTGTTTTCTTTGTTTCTATTTCATTTACTTCTGCTCTGATCTTTATGATTTCTTTCCTTCTACTAACTTTGGGTTTTGTTTGTTCTTCTTTCTCTAGTTCCTATAGGTGTAAGGTTAGATTGTTTATTTGAGATTTTTCTTGTTTCTTGAGGTAGGCTTGTATTGCTATAAATTTCCCTCTTAGAACTTCTTTTGCTGCATCCCATCGGTTTTGGATTGTCGTGTTTTCCTTGTAATTTGTCTCTAGGTATTTTTTGATTTCCTCTTTGATTTCTTCAGTGATCTCTTGGTTATTTAGTAATGTATTATTTAGCCTCCATGTGTTTGTGTTTTTTACATTGTTTTCCCTGTAATTGATTTCTAATCTCATAGCATTATGGTCGGAGAAGATGCTTGATATGATTTCAATTTTCTTAAATTTACCGAGGCTTGATTTGTGACCCAAGATGTGGTCTATCCTGGAGAATGTTCCATGTGCAGTTGAGAAGAAAGTGTAATCTGCTGTTTTTGGATGGCATGTCCTATAAATATCAATTAAATCTATCTGTTCGATTGTGTCATTTAAACCTTGTGTTTCCTTATTAATTTTCTGTCTGGGTGATCTGTCCACTGGTGTAAGTGAGGTGTTAAAGTCCCCCACTGTTATTGTGTTACTGTCAAGTTCCTCTTTTATAGCTGTTAGCAGTTGCCTTATGTATTGAGGTACTCCTATGTTGGGTGCATATATATTTATAATTGTTATATCTTCTTCTTGGATTGATCCCTTGATCATTATGTAGTGTCCTTCCTTGTCTCTTGTAACATTCTTTATTTCAAAGTCCAGTTTATCTGATATAAGTATTGCTACTCCAGCTTTCTTTTGATTTCCATTTGCATGGAATATCTTTTTCCATCCCCTCAGTTTCAGTCTGTATGTGTCCGTAGGGCTGAAGTGGGTGTCTTGTAGACAGCATATATATATGGGTCTTGTTTTTGTATCCATTCAGCAAGCCTGTGGCTTTTGGTTGGAGCATTTAATCCATTCATGTTTAAGGTAGTTATCGATATGTATGTTCCTATTACCATTTTCTTAATTCTTATGGGTTTGTTTTTGTAGGTGCTGTTCTTCTCTTGTGTTTCCCACCTAAAGAAGTTCCTTTAGCATTTGTTGTAGAGCTGGTTTAGTGGTGCTGAATTCTGTTAGCTTTTGCTTGTCTGTAAAGCTTTTGATTTCTCCATGAAATCTGAATAAGATCCTTGCCAGGTAGAGTAATCTTGGTTGTAGGTTCTTCCCTTTCATTACTTTAAATATATCATGCCAGTCTCTTCTGGCTTTTAGAGTTTCTGCTGAGAAATCAGCTGTTAACTTTATGGGAGTTCCCTTGTATGTTATTTGTCATTTTTCCCTTGTTGCTTTCAATAATTTTTCTTTCTCTTTAACTTTTGTCAATTTGATTACTATGTGTCTCAGCATGTTTCTCCTTGGGTTTATCCTGCCTGGGACTCTCTGCGCCCCCTGGACTTGGGTGGGTATTTCCTTTCCCATGTTAGGGAAATTTTCGACTATAATCTCTTCAAATATTTTCTCGGGTCCTTTCTCTCTCTTCTTCTTCTGGGACCGCTATAATGCGAATATTGGTGCTTTTAATGTTGTCCCAGAGGTCTCTTAGGCTGTCTTCATTTCTTTTCATTCTTTTTTCTTTATTCTGTTCCGTGGCAGTAAATTCCACCATTCTGTCTTCCAGGTCACTTATCCGTTCTTCTGCCTCAGTTTTTCTGCTATTGAGTCTTTCTGGTGTATTTTTCATTTCAGTTATTGTATTGTTCAACTCTGTTTCTTTGCTCTTTAATTCTTCTAGGTGTTTGCTCTTTAATTCTTCTAGGTCTTTGTTAAACATTTCTTGCATCTTCTTGATCTTTGCCTCCATTCTTTTTCCGAGGTCCTCGATCATCTTCACTATCATTATTCTGAATTCTTTTTCTGGAAGATTGCCTATCTCCATTTCATTTAGTTGTTTTTCTGGGGTTTTATCTTTTTCCTTCATCTGGTACAAAGTCCTCTGCCTTTTCATTGTGTCTGTCTTTCTGTGAATGTGTTTTTTCTTCCACATGCTGCAGAATTGTAGTTCTTCTTGGTTCTGCTCTATTCCCTCTGGTGGTTGAGGCTATCTGATAGGCTTGTGCAAGCTTCCTGATGGGAGGGACTGCTGGTGGGTTGAGCTGGGTGTTGCTCTGGTGGGCAGAGATCAGTAAAACTTTAATTCACTTGTCGGCTGATGGGTGGGGCTGGGTTCCCTCCTTGTTGGTTGTTTGGCCTGAGGCGACCCTGCACTGGAGCGTACCCAGCTCTTTGGTGGGGCTAATGGCAGACTCTGAGAGGGCTCACACCAAGGAGTACTTCCCAGAACCTCTGCTGCCAGTGTCCTTGTCCCCACAGTGAGCCACAGCCATCCCCTGCCTCTGCAGGAGACCCTCCAGCACTAGCAGGTAGTCTGGTTCAGTCTCCCATGGGGTCACTGCTCCTGCCCCTGGGTCCCAATCTGCACACTAATTTGTGTGTGTCCTCCAAACATGGAGTCTATGTTTCCCCCAGTCCTGTCGAAGTCCTGCAATCAAATCCAGCTAGGCTTCAAGGTCTGATTCTCTAGGAATTCCTCCTCCTGTTGCTGGACCCCCAGGTTGGGAAGCCTGACATGGGGCTCAGAACCTTCACTCCAGTGGGTGGTCTTCTGTGGTATAAGTGTTCTCCAGTTTGTGAGTCACCCATGCAGCCGTTATGGAATTTGATTTTATTGTGATTGCACCCCTCCTACCGTCTCATTGTGGCTTCTCCTTTGTCTTTGGATATGGGGTATCTTTTTTGGTGAGTTCCAGTGTCTTCCTGTCGATGATTGTTCAACAGTTAGTTGTGATTCTGGTGCTCTTGCAAGAGGGAGTGAGAGCACGTCCTTCTACTACGCCATCTTGAACCAATCTCCAGGTTGTTTGTTTTTTTGATATTGAGCTGCATGAACTGCTTGTATATTTTGGAGATTAATCCTTTGTCAGTTGCTTCGTTTGCAAATATTTTCTCCCATTCTGAGGGTTATCTTTTTGTCTTGGTTATGGTTTCCTTTGCTGTGCAAAAACTTTTAAGTTTCATTAGGTCCCATTTGTTTATTTTTGTTTTTATTTCCATTTCTCTAGGAGGTGGTTCAAAAAGGATCTTGCTGTGATTTATGTCATAGGGTGTTCAGCCTATGTTTTTTTCTAAGAGTTTTATAGTGTCTGGCCTTACATTTAGGTCTTTAATCCATTTTGAGCTCATTTTTGTGTATGGTGTTAGGGAGTGTTCTAATTTCATTCTTTTACATGTAGCTGTCCAGTTTTCACAGCACCACTTATTGAAGAGGCTGTCTTTTCTCAATTGTATATTCTTGCCTCCTTTATCAAAGACAATGTGACCATGTGTGTGTGGGTTTATCTCTGGGATTTTTATCCTGTTCCATTGATCTATATTTCTGTTTTTGTGCCAGTACCATACTATCTTGATGACTGTAGGTTTGTAGTATAGTCTGAAGTCTCGGAGCATGATTCCTCCAGCTCCATTTTTCTTTCTCAAGATTGCTTTGGCTATTCGGGGTCTTTTGTGTTTCCATACCAATTGTGAAATTCTTATTTCTAATTCTGTGAAAAATGGCATTGGTAGCTTGATACAGATTGCATTGAATCTGTATATTGCTTTGGGTAGTATAGTCATTTTCACAATGTTGATTCTTCCAATCCAAGAGCATGGTATATCTCTCCATCTGTTTGGATCATCTTTAATTTCTTTCATCAGTGCTACCTACAGGTCTTTTGTCTCCGTAGGTAGGTTTATTCCTAGGTATTTTATTCTTTCTGTTGCAGTCATAAATGGTAGTGTTTCCTTAATTTCTCTTTCTGATTTTTCATCATTAGTGTCTAGGAATGCAAGAGATTTCTGTGCACTAATTTTGTATCCTGCTACTTTACCAGATTCATTGGTTAGCTCTAATAGTTTTCTGGTAGCATCTTTAGGATTCTCTATGTATAGTATCATGTCATCTGCAAACAGTGACAATTTCACTTCTTCTTTTCCGATTTGGATTCCTTTTATTTCTTTTTCCTCTCTGACTGCTGTGGCTATTCGGGGTATTTTGTGGTTCCATATAAATTTTAGGATTTTAAAATTCTATTTCTGTGAAAAATGTCATTGGAATTTTGATAGGGATTGCACTGAACACTCGTAAACTGTTGGTGTTCAGGTAAATTGGTGCAGTCACTATGAAAAACAGTCTAAAGATTCCTCAAAAAATTAATAATAGAACTACCATATGATTCAGCTGTTTCACTTCTGAGCATTTATCCAGAGAATATCAAAACACTAATCTGAAAAAAATATATGCACCCCTCTGTTCATTGCAGCATTATTTACGATAGCCAAGATATTGAAACAACCTAAATGCCCATCAATGAATGAAAGGATAAAGAATGTGTGTGACACACACACACACTGGACTACTACTCAGTCATAAAAAATATGAAATCTTGCTATTTGTGACAACATGGGTGGATCTAGAGGGTATTATGCTAAATGGAATAAGTCAGACAGAGAAAGTCAAATACCATATGCTCTCACTTAGTTGTGGAATATAAAAAACAAACATATAAATAAAATACTGCATAAATAAAACCGAATTAAAAAAAATAAGTGAACAAACCAAACCAAGCAAAAACAAACACATAGGTACAGAGAACATAGTACAGGTTACCAGAAGGGAAATGGAATGGGTGGAGGATGAAATGGGTTAAGAAGGTCAACTCTATGGTGATGGAGGAAACTAAGCTTTTGGTGGTGAGCATGCTGTAGTGTATATAGAAGTCAAAATATAATGTTGTACACATGAAACTTATATAATGTTATAAACCAATGTTACCTCAATAAATGAAAAAAAAACCCACACAGTTCAAGTATCTCCTCCTCTGGAAAGTGTTCTTTAAAGCTGTGATATTGTAATTTATAATAAGAAATATGTATTTGGTCTTTGTCCCCATTTCTGGCAAAGAGCTCCTAATACCCTTGGAATTTCCTGCACGATGAGAGCAATAAAGGTGCCTTTTGTCATGTTAATGAGGTGACTTTTAAAATTGATGTATAGTTGATTTACAATATTATATCAGTTTCAGATGTATAGCCTAGTGATTCAGCACTTCTACAGCTTATATATACTCCATTAAAAATATTACAAGAGGGCTTCCCTGGTGGCAACATGGTTGAGAGTCTGCCTGCTGATGCAGGGGACGTGGGTTCGTGCCCCGGTCCGGGAAGATCTGTGAGCCATGGCTGCTGAGCCTGCGCGTCTGGAGCCTGTGCTCCGCAACGGGAGAGGCCACAACAGTGAGAGGCCCGTGTACCGCAAAAAAAAAAAAAAAATTATTACAAGATAACAGCTATACTTCCCTGTGCTATACAATATATCCTTGTTGCTTATCTATTTTATATTGGGTTGGCCAATAAGTTCGTTTGGTTTTAAGCAAAAATAAGACACATTTTTCAGTTTCACCAAGAACTTTATCGAACGTATTCATTAACTGAATGAACTTTTTGGCCAACCCAATACACAGTGGTTTGTATCTCTTAACCGCCTACTCCTAACCTGCCCCTCCCCCCTTCCCTCTCACCTTTGGTCACCACTCTTTTGTTTTCCATATTGTTAAGTGTGTTTCTCTTTCACATATACATTCATTTATATATTTGTTTAGATTTCACATATAAGTGATATGATTTCACATATAAGTGATATCATACAGTATTTGTCTTTCTCTGTCTTATTTCACTAAGCATAATATTCTCTAGGCCCACCCACGTTGCTGCAAATGGCAGAATAATACACCATGATCGAGTTGGATTGATTTCTGTGTAAATGCTCCCAGAAGCCCTGAGAGAGAGAAGCAAATGGAAGGAGAACATTGGGGACATTACTCCCAAGGACACACAGCCACCAATGCCAAGAACCCCAGCATACACACACACACCCCTGCTGAATGGAACTAAGTTATCCACATAATATAATAATTCATTATCATTATTTCCACCCTATAAGCTTCTGGGTTGGAAGGAGCCAGCTTCCTAGAACCCAAGGGAGGAGAAGAGTCTGTGATATAAGATAGGGCCATCCCAGCCCCCCTCATACTGACTGGCTGAACCCCTAATAAGAAGGCACATATCCTAAAGAGAGGTGGCCTTATGCACAGTCTGAATCCTTTGAGGACTTCAACTAGAAGAAGCAAGAAGTTGCCTCCTCCTCTTGCCCCAAGGGTGAGCAGGGATTCAGCTCCGTAGCTGCAAGGGCTCTGAGTGAGGGTTCACATCCAGTTCTGTTGTGACCCGACTTCTCTGGGGCCTTCTGTCCTATCCTAAGCAGGCTGCTGCTTTCTCAACGTCCAGGTTAGGATGCTTTCTGCCCTTAAAGCTCAGTAGAGGGGAGGGGACCTCTAAGATGCAGGTAGCACTCATCTGCTATCAGGTCCCACTGAGCTAAGCACTCAAACATGCAAACTAGCACTTGAAAATTAATACAAGGAAAGTGCAATAGGGATGCAGCGACCTGCAGGTCCAGAATTTATTGTCTCCTGGGGCTTCCTTGTGTTATTATCTTTAGTCACTGGTTCTGAATGGCTCCAGAGGGTCACAGGCCTGCACTGGGTGCTTTCCATATGCCTTCTTTGTTAGTCAGTGAAATTATTTCCATTTTACAGATGGACAAACTGAGGCACAGAGTGGCAACACTTTCCAAGGTAATGTAGCTAATGAAGGGCAACGCTGATGACTGGGTCTATGTTTTTTGGACTCCCCATCCCACTGCTGGTTGCTGCCAGGAGTACCTCTTCGTTTGGTTGCATCCACCCTGCCAGGTCCCAGATACCAGAGGCCTGGTCCTTCCTCCCCAGCAGGCAAATTGCAGGCTCTCTCACCCCTAGAGCTGGGGAGCCAGCCTTGCTTATAAGTAGCAGGGGTGCAATCAGACATAAATGGCTTCCTTTGAGGTGGTGGTTGAGGGCAAGACCCCCAGACTCCGGGGGATCTTGCAGGAGTTTGCCCTTGATAACCCAGGGGATGATGACTAGCCTACAAACTTAGGGACTCAAGGTTTTAAAAAAAAAAATGACCCTACAGCTACACTACTTCTTAACAATAATGATAGGTTTGATCTCTTTCTTCTAGAGTCTGTCAGTCTGGCTTTTTCTTGTTCTTCTTTCATTTGTTTCATTCAGCAAACCTAAAATATTAGGTAAATACATCTATTGTGATAACCCTATCACAATATTCATTAAATAAACACACGTATGGAAATATGTTCTTAGGATTCTGAATATTTAACCAGAAAAAAACATGGAGTTTTGTTACACATTTTAAGTGTCAATTCTTATTTTTGTAAGATTAATACATTTATATTTCTAATAAATTTCTAACATACTTTTATCAACAAGAAAAGGATGAGGAGGATGGAATAAAAAAATAAAAAGCAAAAATGAAACTGACTGTGATGATGAGGGTAATAAATCTAGGAAGTAGGGAGTCTCAGACAACTCAGAACAGATCCTGAAACAGGAATGCAGCCAGAATTCAGAATTCCTGCTCAGCCATCCAGGGGAAAGCTGCCCACCCGCACGGCCCAGGACACCACAGAAGGCAGAGGCTCATTCCTTGTAAACTGAGTGATGCTGGAAGGAGGCAAAGCCCAGGGCTTTTCCTTCATCCAGCTGGGTTTCTCCCCAGCATGGGGGGCTGTGAACTGCCTGGGCCATAGGCTCAGGCATGTTTGCTGCTGGCAATTGTGTTTCTAAGAGACAGTTCCTACACTGTTGGTGGGAATGTAAATGGGTACAGCCTCTATGGAGAACAGTATGGAGGTTCCTTAAACAACTAAAAATAGAGATACCGTGTGATCCAGCAATCCCACTCCTGGGCATATATCCAGAGAAAACCATACTTCAAGAAGATACATGCACCCCAATGTTCACTGCAGCACTATTTATTGATACAATAGCCAGGACATGGAAACAACCTAAATGTCCATCGACAGAGGAATGGATAAAGAAGATGTGGTACATATATACAACGGAATATTACTCAGCCATGAAAAGAATGAAATAATGCCATTTGCAGCAACATGGATGGACCTAGAGATTGTCATACTGAGTGAATAAGTCAGACAGAGAAAGACTAATATCATATGATATCGCTTGTATGTAGAATCTAAAAAAAATGGTACAAATAAACTTATTTATAAAACAGAAATAGAGTCATAGGTGTAGAAAGCAAACTTATGGTTACCAACTGGGAAAGGGGGGGAGGTATAAATTGGGAGATTGGGATTGACATATACACACTACTATATATAAAATAGATAACTAATAAAGACCTACTGCATAGCACAGGGAACTCTACTCAATACTCTGTAATGGCCTATATGGGAAAAGAATCTAAAAAAGAGTGGATATATGTATATGTATAACTGACTCACTTTGCTGTACACCTGGAACTAACACAACATTGTAAATCAACTATACTCCAATAAAAATTTTAAAAAAGACAGTTCTTTGTCCCTGAAGCGTCCTCCAAGGTTCATGCCCCAGATCAGCCATGTTCTCAGAGACAGGCTGTGAAGAAGATAGGGACTCAAAAAATAGGCTGGACATTGTCCCCAAGAATGTCCCCAAAAGGAGAAGCTGGACCCATGACAGGATTGGGGACAGAGCCCTGGCTGAAGTGGGGGGGCATGTGGGTACCACTTGACACAAACTGAAGGGCTCTTCCAGAGGGCCCTGTGAGGATGGAGGCGGGTACAGAGGGAGAGGGGGCAAAGCTGGATGCTTCTCTAAGAGCCTCAGGAGAGTTGAGGACTGAGTTCATCCTGGGGCTCTCAGAGGAGGTTGCAGCTGTCAGAAAAGATGTTTTGCTCGTCTTCATGCCAGTGCTGGCAACCTGAGCTTGTACTTTGGACAGTGCAGATGAACTAGCATCCCCTCAGGTTATCAGGGCATCTGTCATGACTGGGGAATGAGGCTGCAGACCAGTAGTCTCCTCCTCCTTTATTCATGCAATGAATATTTACTGCATACCTACTATGTCCCAGGTACTGGGACAGGCTGCCTTACACATAACTGGTCATAGGGTACAATGTATTTCTTATTATGGATCCCAGTCTAAAAAGGAAACTCTGTTTCGGTTTCCTTATCTGCAACGTGGAAACGATAATGGTATGTACTTCATCAGGTCACTAAGAGTATTAAATGAATTAATCTATGCAAAGGGCTTAAAACAGTGTCCGGCACACGACAGTGTTCTCGATTGTTGTATGAATATGATTCGTCAAAATTCACCAAAGACTGAACTTTATGTGAATTAAAATTTAAAAATACAAAATAAAATAAAATATAAAATAATAAAGATATTATTACAACTCATTTTAGCATAGCACTTATCACAATATTATTATTATTAGAGGGAGGAGGTAACTTGGATCAGAGTTACTCTTAGGGAGTGGGTCAGAATCAGAGAAAGTGGGGACCAGGGTAAGAATCAATGATGGGAAGCAGGGGTCAGATTCACTGTATGCTGGGGAGTCACAAAGCTGGACGCCCAAAGGACAGCTGTCCCAGAACAGCCCTTATAAGGGGCAGCGTGGTCCAATGGAGGTAGATGAGACTGGTCAGTGTGGGATGAGAGGTCCAGAGAGGGTGGGGGACAGCCAGGCAGGATGCCCCACTGCAATATCTGTTCCCTTGACCGTTGTGAGGCCCGGCTCCACGCAGGTATGGGGTCAGACGAGCTGGGGAAGCTCCTTGGGCATCTCCTCCCAGGCATGGACCCAGCAGGGGGGTGCAGGGAGGGGGCACCCAGCCCAGGACAGCAGGGGAAATGCCAATCCCATCCCCACCTGCAGGAGGGGCCTCCGATAATGGGCAGAGCCCACTGCTCCCCTGCCCTGCTGGCCCATCCTGCACCCACAAGGGACTGCTGGTGGGGGTGGTCCTTTGGGGATTTCAGCACCAACTGTTCCCCAGGGCAGAAGTCCTATGTGCCCTGGAAAGAAAGACCTAAGGGCTCTTCTTCCCACCTGAGAAAAGTGAGGACATGCTGCCAGGAGAGAAAGAGGAGGACCTCCTGCAAGAAAAAAAGAGCTCTCTCTCGCTCTCTCTCTCTCTCTCTCTCTCTCTCTCTCACACACACACACACACACACACACACACACACACACACTCTCCCACATACTTGTGCACACATACAAATTCAGTAACACGCGCACACACACACGCACAAATGCACGCACACACACAGCTGGAACTCAAGTCCTGGAGTCCTGGATTTCATCCTGGTTCTGCCCCAGCTCACTTCATGGAGCCTCAGTTTCACCATCTTTAAAGCAGAAATAACATCAGAGAATATCTATCCCCATGTTGCACTGGGTTTCACTGGGATGTGTTAGTCATGGACCCACAGCAACAACGTCCTCCCCCTTCACGTCTTTGCTTCTCAGGGAGCCTTCCCCCAACCCCGCCCCATTGAAAAGAGCAACCCGCCGCCCAACACACTCCAGCACCCCAGATTCTCTGTCCCAAATTTTTCTCCTTATCACCTTCTTAATACTTAAATACCTAATTTACTTACTATTGTTATGGGTTATGGTCTGTCTCCCCCTGCTAGAATATCAGCTCAGCAAGGATCTTTCTCTTGATCACAGCTGGCCTGACATTTGCCTCCCACAGCTCTGGGCTTATGATGCATTAAGGCCCCTGGGGACAGCTCTGAGCCCTGAGCAGGGGCAGGAAGATGAGGAAGCGGGCTGGTACCTGTGCCGAGAAGCCAGACCTGGATAGTGGGATGCAGAGTGTAGTGTTTGGAGTCAGATACACTGGGTTTGAAGCCCAGATCTACCCTGGTCACATGAGAAACCTTCTTCTTTGAGCTTCTGTCCCCTCACCTCTGAAATGGGGATGGCCATTCACATCACTCTGGAACTTTGGGTATAAAGTATATACCCAAGGCGGGTAGGGGTTCATTTACCTGCTCGCCTGGGGCAACCTTGGGAGCATCAAGTGACCAGAAGGACAACCTAGGTATAAAGAAGCCTAGGGCTGCCCTGCCGGCCTGGATCCAGCACCTTCCTTTTGGGGGAGGCCACACAGTAACTGGAAAGAAAGGTGACTCTATTCCTTGTGATCGGGAGAAAACATGAGCAAACCTTTCCTCTTTTCCTGGAGCTGAGTCACAGGTGGTGAAAGATTCTGAAATTCTGGCCAGAGCAGGTTACACTCTGGAACCCACCTCTCAGCTCCAGATACCCTCCACGTACACACCTACTCCCTCCAATGCACTGTCCCTTGATAATCTCCCTCCCTGGACCTCGGATATCTCAGCCAAGCCTGGACTGGGGCAATGACTGTTGTCCAGGGACGCAGGAAGGGGCTCAACAGCACAGCAAGATCTTTATACTGTCAGGATACTGCTCAGAGGGGCAATGGAGAACAGCTGTCTCCCCTGGGGGAGGTACTCAAGGGCCAGGAAACAGGCAGGAGAGGAGAAATCCTCCTCAACCCTCAGTCTCTTCCCAGGTAGAGGGTAAAGGTCAGGACTTAGGAATCATCTAGAAATGGGTGTTCAGATCCCTGCTGTGTGACTTTAAACAAAAGGCTCAACCTCTCTGAGCCTCAGTTTCCTCTTCTGTAAAATGGGAGGCAATACGCCCCTATTCTCACCCACACAAGTTCAATCCAGATAACGCAGGTAAAAGCCCTGGCACATACATCTCCATATCCCCTCCCTCGTGCATCTCCCTCCCACCCTCCCTATCCCACTGCTCTAGGTGGTCACAAAGCACCCAGCTGATCTCCCTGTGCTATGCAGCTGCTTCCCACTAGCTATCTATTTTACATTTGGTAGTGTATATATATATATATATATATGGCTGATTCACTTTGTTACACAGCAGAAACTAACACAACATTGTAAAGCAATTATCCTCTAATAATGTTAAAAAAAAAAAAGCCCTGGCACATAGTAGGCACGCAATACAAAATGATGATTATTGCAGTCCTCTGGGATCTTGGGGTGTTTCAGCCGCAGGGGCAAAGAGGGAAAAAGCACAGGATGCAGATGTGGATGAAGATGCACCAGATGAGTCCAGGGTGGAGGGAGAGGTGAGTGGGGAATGGATCTCCGCCGGCTCTGGAATTTTTTAAATTACTCTTTGGGGAGATAGAAACTCAGAGAGGTTAGGTGTCAAGCCCAAGGACACACAGCCTGTCAGCATTGGATTTAGATTTCTTTTCATCTCTGCCCAGGGATTAAGGGAGTCTTTCCCAGCGTTAAAGTCAAGAGTCCTGAAGGGTGTCTGAATTGATATTCCAGGGGGATCCCTGCCCTGACAGGCGTCCTGTTTACTGTGGAATTGATGGGGAATTGGGGAGGGGTGTCAACCCCTTAGTCCAGGCAACCAGCCCTCACTGGGCAGGAGCAAGCGTCTGCTCAGTTCAAACAGCCCTCAGCATCAGACTCTGAGGGAGCGTTGGGGTCAAAAGCAGTTAAACAGCCTCTGTTTGTGGTGATGTGCTTTGGGGACAGCTCAGGGTGACACGCCCCATCAGAGGTGGTGGAATTGTCTGATCCAAACCCGCCCACAATTTAGGCCATTGTGTGGGTGCCTTACAATGGCATCCAACTGCAAAGCTCTTCCAGGGGCAAGAGCTGGCCTGGGTGACTCAGGGCTGGGGGGCTGGGGGGCCCTCTCCACCCGCTTCAGGAGCTGCAGCAAGGCCTGAGTGGGTGAGGAGGCAGCCCACCTACTCTGGGTGGCTCCTGGGCTGCCAGTGTCCAGGGCCTGAGGTCCTCAGGATGGGGAAGCAGGATGACCCCACCATCACTCTCCTTCAGGCCTTAGTGGCTTCCATTTCCCAGACAAGCATTGAGGACAGTCCTTTCTCCTGGGAGGAGTAAACGAACAGATATTTAAGCACCTGGCACATAGTAGATGCCCGTTCTCAGGTTATCTTGGACACCAGAGCGGTTTGGCTGGAAAGCCCTGACTTCCTGCCCAAGGAGGCAGCTGGAGTAAAACAGTCCGGGGGTCTAGGCAGCCCTAGAGCCACACGTGGAGGATCTTGGACCTTCTTTCCGTAGGGGAGAGAGCCCAACACCAAGCTGGACTCTCAGCTTTTCCTGAGGCCAGTGAGTTTCTCTGGTTAGCCAGACCCAAGCTGATCCCTCAGATGACCAACAGGCCTGCAAAGTGCTCCTTGAGAGCCAAGAACATACCTCCCCTAACCCTCACAGTCTGCCTTTCTGCTCCCACCCCTCCCCTCAGCATCCCGCCTTCAAGCAGCCCAAATGCGCTCACATCACATTGAATGACCCAAACACACCTTGCGCCTTCCTGCCTCCTGGCCTCTGCCCACCCATTCTCCCTGACAGGAGTGCCCTTTTCCTTCTTCCACTAATTGCACCTGTAGATATCCCTGCCAACCAAACACCACCCTGCAGTTTAGGCAAACCCTCACCTCCAGAACCCCTAAGGTGGCAAACCTCCTGCTCAGCCTTGTACCAAGAGAGCCTGGGCACCCCTCTGCCTTGCCCACCAGCCTGGAGCTCCTGCAAGCCTGTGGCTGTGACTTTCTCATTTCCCACCTGAGAGCTGAGCACAGGTACTGGGATCTGAGGTGTCAGTAAACAAACAAACCCAGATAGATAACCAATAAGGACCTACGGTATAGCACAGGGAACTCTACTCAGTATTCTGTGATAACCTATATGAGAAAAGAATCTAAAAAAGAATGAATGTATATGTATAACTGAATCACTTTGCTGTACACCTGAAACTAACACAACATTGTAAATCAACTATACTCCAATAAAAAACAAAAAAACCACACCCAAACCCTAGGGAACGAACGTATAAGTGAGCCAGAGAAAGAAGATGTGCCTGGGTATCTCTGATCCAGCAATATTTAATTCATGATGTAACCACTGTGTGAAGTCTTCCCAGTCAGTTTGGAAAACGTAGCCTCACCTGGCTGGCTGTGATGGAAGCCTTTGCTGAAAAGCAAAAGCCCTTATGGCTGCCCCTGGAGGGGTGCTTGGGAAGCTGAGGAGCCTGTCACATCTGCCCCTCTTTTCCAGGAATCTGTCCAACTCCTCTGCTGGCCCCAGCTCAGCCCGGCTTACCTGGCCCACAGGTGAGGAGGAGGGTCACGGTCAGAGCCAGCATCTGCCCTCGCCGATGGCGCCCCAGGTGTGCAGGGCTTTCCCTGCCCATGCTCCTGCCCACCCGCTCGGGGAAGTGCACCTCACCCCGAAGAAGTCCCAGTGACTGAACCCAGCCCAGTCGAGCCAGCCAGGCTCCTGGGAGGGCGTTGAGGACACGCCTTGCTGAGCTTCCCGAGAGGGGCAGGGCCTGCCCTAGGGGGAAGCAGTGGCTCTGCGGCTGGCAAAGGTCAGCTGGCATTATTCAGTGCCCTCGTGGCGACTAACGCCCGCCGACTGATACCCTCTGTGAAGAGGGGCCCAGGGGATCCCCACCCACCAGACTCAGCCTGGCTCCCGAAAAGCCTGTTGCCAGACCAAGAGACACCCCCCTACTCCACCCCTCCCCCTGCCCCCCACCCAAGGGTCCGGCTGGCCTTAAAGGTGAACAGGAGGTTGACCATAGATCTGTCCTAATCTTTCAAGTCCCCTGGGTTCTACCTGACAACTTCCTGCTCAGGGGCTGGCACCACCAGACCGAGCTGGGTGGACCCTCCCTGGGGGAGGCACGGCTGGCTCCCAGGGTTTTGGAATGTGCGGAGTGGGAGACTGCATTCCCACGTGGGAACTCCCTGGCTGCCAGGGAAGCAGAGGGCTGGTGTTGTGGTCCGCTTGGGGAGTCCCTCAGAGCCACCCTGTGCCCCCCCGTACCCCTCCAGGCCCCAAATGGCCAGCATGGGGGCTGCAGTGCTCACTCCCCAGCCAAGCCCTTCAGCGGCCCCAGGGGCAGAGAAGAGCAGGAGGGGCTGGCGTGGGATTCTGCTTCCTCCCTGACAAGGCTGCAGCCTCCAGGGATTCTTGTCACCCCAGGCCTGGGCTGTTACAACAGCTGCCCTTCTCCCCCGCCATCTGCCAAACAGATTTTGCCAGGGCGACCCTCCTTAGGTACGTGATCCCCCGTGTCCCCCATGCTCCTCCCTCGTCCAGGCACTCAGGAGACCCTCACCCTCCCTCCTGGCCCACCCCTCAAGCCTCTAACAGCCAGACAGGTGGGTTTATCTTCTCATCTAGGGAACGGCACACGCAGGTGTGAAGGTGGCAGGCAGTGGCCACCCCACGAATCCTCACATCTCTCCTGCATCTGGTACCCAGAGCCAAACTCCATGGACCTGTAGCCAAGGCGAGCTTATCCGAACACCCACCCACCCCCCCTGCCCCCCGGTCCTTCATGCTCAATGCGGCGTCCTGCTAACCTACTCTCCACCTTTCTTGCCCGGATGCCGTTCACTCGCTCTCAGCATAGACACACTCTGCTGAGCCCCTGCATGCAGCCTGGCCAAGATGGACAAATGATCAAGGTGGGGTGGCAGAAGCGTAGAAGTCGGTGGGAGACACCAGTCCCAGGCTGGGAAGGGGCAGGGGATCAGGGAAGGCTTCCTGGAGGAGGTGCCACATACACCAAGTCCTGAAGGATAAGCTGAAGCCAGCTGGGCCAGGGGAGGTGGGGAGTAGAGAAAGGAGTGTTCCAGGGAAAAGACACAGTGTTAGCAAAGACTGGAGGCAGCGGGGAGCAGGAAGTGGAGTCTGGCTTTTGTCCAAACCCCCTCCCTTTGTTGTCTACCCGGGCACCTCTTCCCTTCCTTAAGGAAACAATCAGAAATAGAGGCCAAGCTAGAGGGTCCAGTGGGAGATCACGGTGGTCAGCTCCCCGCACCTCACAGAGGGGAAAGTTGGGCACCCAAAAAGTACCAGGACCAGCAGGATCAGTGACACAGCTGGGACCAGACCCCAGATCCTTGGACTCTCCGAACTCTGCCTATTTAAGCATGTGAGGCCTGGATTTAAATCCTCTGTCTCTCCAGGACATGTCAACGAGCACCCCCAAACACCATCAGAGAGGCTTTAGCGTCCAGGAGCTGCCCTGCTCTTACAACGGGTGCACAGGGGTTTATGGGTTTAGGTTCACAATGGGTAATCACAACTACTGTTTATTGAACACCTACTATGCACTGGGCATGGCTTCCAGTCATCCCCACGACCCTGAAGCTAGGTTTTACCCTCACAGTGGTTCTATAAGGTGGTTGCTACTCATTGCCCCATTGCACAGATGAGAATGCCGAGGCTTAGGGATTTGCCCAAAGTCACTCATCTAGCACATAGCAGAACTAGGATTTGAACTCTGTTTTGATCGAGAACAGTGTTTCTCACCTAAGGGTTATTCCCCCCACCCCCCAGAGGACATTTGGCAATGTCTAGAGTCATTTTTGGTTGTCATGAGGGGAAGGGGGCCTGCTACTGGCATCTAGTGGATAGTGAACAGGGATGTTGGTGAATATCCTACAGTGCAAAAGACAAACACACTTGACAATGAATAATTCAGCCCCAAATGTCAATACTGACACTGATAAAAAAACACAAACAAACAACCCCCCCCCAAAAAAAAAACAAAAAACCTGGTCTAAAGCCACACTGTTGTCCAGTGGAACTTTCTGGATAATGTTCATGTTCTATATCTGTGCCATCCAACAGGGCCACCCACCATGAGCCACACGTGGCCACTGAGCACTTGAAATGTGGCTGGTGTGACTGAGGAACTGAATTTTTAATTTTGTTTAATCTGAATTTTAAAAAGAGCAATCCTCAGTTGAGTTATTAGAAAATTTATGAGTAGGCATGGAAGAGCTTAAGCATGTGAATGTACTTTTTCTTTTTTTAGATTTATTTTATTGAAGTATAGTTGATATACAATGTTGTGTTAATATCTACTGTACAGCAAAGTGATTCAGCTATACATATATGTACATTCTTTTTCATGTTCTTTTCCATTACGGTTTATCCCAGGATGTTGAAAATAGTCCCCTGTGCTATACAGTAGGATCTTGTTGTTTATCCATTCTATAAATAATAGTTTGCATCTGCTAATCCCAAGCTCCCAATCCTTCCTTCCCCCACTCCCCCTTCCACTTGGTAACCACAAGTCTGTTCTCTATATCTGTGAGTCTGTTGTTTTTTGGTAGATAAGTTCATTTGTGTCATACTTTAGATTCCACACATAAGCGATATCATATGATACTTGTCTTTGTCTGGCTTACTTCACTTAGTATGATAATCTATCTCTAGGTCTATCCATGTTGCTGCAAATAACATTATTTCATTTTTTTTTTACAGCTGAGTAATATCCCATTGTATATATGCACCACATCTTTATCTATTCATCTGTCGATGGACATTTAGGTTGCTTCCATGTCTTGGCTATTGTGAATAGTGCTGCAATGAATATTGGGGTGCATGTATCTTTTCAAAGTATGGTTTTCTACAGATACATGCCCAAGAGTGGGGTTGCTGGATCATATGTTAGCTTTATTTTTAGTTTTTTAAGGAACCTCAATACTGTTCTCCATAGGGGCTGCACCAATTTACATTCCCACCAACAGTGTAGAGGATTCCCTTTTATCCACACCCTCTCCAGCATTTGTTATTTGTAGACATTTTAAAGACGGCCATTCTAACCAGTGTGAGGTGGTACCTCATTGTAGTTTTGACACCATGTGCCTAATAATCAGCGGATGTACTTTTTCTACTGGAGTTTTATGAAATCTAAATACAGATCAAGAGTTCAGATTACAAATCTAGCGTCCGAAATGAGATGCTCTATAAAGTTTAAAATGCATACCGGATTTAGAAGATGTAGGATGAGAAAATAATGTAAAATATCTCCTTAGTCATTTTATACTAGTTACTGATTGAAATGATAACTATTTGGATATACTGGTTAAATAAAATAGATGATGAAAATGAACAGCACCAGTGTCTTTTTACTCTTTTAATGTGGCTACTGGAAAATCTCCAATTACGTATGTGACTTGGGTTCTTGGGTTCTCTTTCTATTGGATAACACTGGTCTGGGATCTGAGTGCTCCCCACTATAAATAATGTTAATTATTTAAGATATTATTCTTATTATTTAATCTTAGTCATCTTAACTATAAATACCTTTGCCTCTCTTTGTTCTGTCTCCCCCGGCTTGGCAGTTCCTGCACCAATGACAAGGATGGGGTGGGATCCATATTCCCTTCTCCACCCTTGACGATGCTGAGTTACGTCAATAAGACCACTTGGGAATGGGGGAAGATGAGGGCAGGTCTCTGGATGCTCTTCTCTTAGAGGTCTGCCTGCCCTTCTGTGGGGACATGGAGAGAACAGCAGGGTCAGAGAAGGGGCAAAGCAACCTCTGGCTTCTGCTGGACCCAGAATGACTGAGTGGCCTGAGCCAGCCTTGCTTTCCGATGGCATTGCTGGGGGAAGAAGGGAAACGTCAGGGCTGGGCTGGGCTGCCTGAGCAAGACAGAAGGCTGAGGATACTGCCTGGCCAGAAAGGGAGAGAGAAGCTAGTGGTAGAGGCACAATCAGAGAAGCAGGAGGAGTAACCCACACGGTCGGTCGTCACTGAACCTGCAGGAGCAGTGGGTTTTGAGGGCAAGGGAGAGAGTACCATATACATGTCATATAAAAGGCAGAGGTAGGGACTCCCCTGGTGGTTCAGTGGTTAAGACTCCACGCTTCCACTACAGGTGGCATCAGTTCGATCCCTGGTTGGGGAACTAAGATCCTGCTTGCGTGCAACCAAAAAAAAAAAAAGCAGAGGTAGAAGAAGCTCAGGAGAAGCTATCAATGATTCTTGAGACAGTTGTTTCCATGCAGGAAAATGGGCAAGGCCAGGTTGTCAGGCTTAGAAGTCAAGAGGGTATGAGACTGGTGCTAGAGGTAGCCTGGGTTCAAATCCTTGTCACTCCACAGCAGCGATAATGACTACAATAATAATAATGTTTACTGACCACCTACTGTATGCCAGCCATTAGGGAAACAGGAAGAAGAAGTGTGCCAGGAGCTAAGGGCGCTGACATTAAATCACAGCATTAACAAGCAGCATTTATTCAATGTTTTCTCTGAGCTCCTTCCTTTACAGGCTTTAATGGCTCATTTGGTTCTATGAGATGGTGCATTCATCAACCCATTTCACAGAGAAAGAGACTGAGGTGCAAAGATGCTCTATAATCACACAAGACTGCAGTGAGGCAGCTTATGTTTCCATTCATAATATGTTCAAGAACAGGCAAGACTAACAGATGGGAATGAAAGCCAATGATGTGCTGGGCATGGAGACATTGGAAAAGGAGCATGAGGGAAATTTCTAGAGCAGCAGTTCTCAATCAGGGACAGTTATGCTCCCCGGGGACATTTGGCACTGTCTGGGGACATTCTGAGCTGTCCAAACTGAGAAGTGTTGTCAAAGAAGACATACAGATGGCCAACAGGTACATGAAAAGGTGCTGAACGTCACTAATCATCAGGAAAATGCAAATCAAAACCATAAGGAGATGTTGCTTCAACCTCTTAGGATGGCTATCACCGAAAAGACAAGAGATAGTTCATAGCAGCACTATTCACAAGAGCCAAGACCTGGAAGCAACCTAGATGTCCATTGACAGATGAATGAAGAAGATGTGGTACATATATACAACAGAATATTACTCAGCCATAAAAAGAATGAAATAATGCCATTTGCAGCAACATGGATGGACCTAGAGATTATCAGACTAAGTGAAGTAAACCAGACAAAGACAAATATCATATGACATCGCTTATGTGTGGAATCTAATAAAAAAAGATACAAATGAACTTATTTACAAAACCGAAAGAGACTCACAGACATAGAAAACAAACTTATAGTTACCAAGGGGGAAAGGAGGGGGAGGGGAGAGGGATAAATTAGGAGGTTGATTAACATATACACTACTATATGTAAAACAGATAATCAACAAGGACCTACTGTATAGCACAGGGAACTATATTCAATATTTGTAATAACCTATAAGGGAAAAGAATCTGAAAAAGAATATATATATATATATGTATATATGCACAACTGAATCACTGTTCTGTATACCTGAAACTAACATGATATTGTAAATCAACTATACTTCAATAAAAAAAGAAAGTAAAGAAAAACAATGTTTAGCACCTTAAAATAATCATATATATATGATTATTCAGCATCTTAAAATAATCATATACACACACACATATATATGTATAAATTGCTATAAAAAAAGAAAAGACGACACAACAAATGCTAGTTAGGATGTGGAGAAAAGGGAATCTTCATGCACTGTTGGTGAAATGTAAATTGGTGCAGCCCCTACAGTTAAAAATTTTAAAATAGAACTACCATATGATCCAGCAATCCCACTTCTGGGTATTTATCCAAAGGAAATAAAATCTTGATCTCAAAGAGATATCTGCACCTCCACATCATTGCAGCATTATTTACAATAGCCAAGACATGGAAACAACCTAAGTGTCTATCAATGGATGAATGGATAAAGAAAGCAACACACACACACACACACACACACACACACACACACACTGGAATATCATTTAGCCATAAATAGGAGAAAATCTTGTCATTTGCAACAACAAGGATGCACCTGAAGGGTATTATGCTAAGTGAAATAAGCCGGGCAGAGAAATACAAGTACTGTATGATTTCATATGTGGAATCTAAACAAACCATGCTCAGTAATACAGAGAACAGATTGGTGGTTGCCAGAGGTGGGGAGTAGGGTGGGGAGGGGTGCAGGAAATGGGTGAAGGTAGTCAAAACGCACAAACTTCCAGGGAACAAAAAAACAAGTAAGAGGTGTAGATGTGGGTGCTACTGGCATCTAGTGGGTGTTGGCTGGGGTCGAGGTCAACATCCTACAGTACACAAGACAGCCCCTCCCAACAAAGGATCATCCCACGCCAAACATCAGTACTGTGGTGGCTTGAGAAACCATGTTCTAGAGGAAAGGAATGTTCTATACCTTGGGCGGTGTGGAGGTTACACGTAAGTAAAACTTCATTGAGTCATCCACTTATGACCAGGGCATTGTACACTTCAGTGGGTAGATGTTATACCTCAACAAAAAGTTTTTTTTAATTAACTTTAAATTTTTATTTTTTTAATTTAATTTTTATTTTATATTGGAGTACAGTTGATTTACAATGCTGTGTTAGTTTCAAGTGTACAGTGAAATGATTCAGTTATACCTATACCTATTCTTTTTCAGATTCTTTTCCCTTATAGCTTATTACAGAATCTTGAGTAGAGTTCCCTGTGCTATACAGTAGGTCCTTGTTGATCATCTGTTTTATATATAATAGTGTGTATACGTTAATCCCAAATTCCTAATTTATCTCTCCCCTGGACCTTTCTCCCCTTTGGTAACCATAAGTGTGTTTTGAAGTCAGTGAGTCTGTTTCTGTTTTGTAAATAAGTTCATTTGTATCTTTTTTTTTTTTTTAGATTTCCCATATAAGTGATATCATATAATATTTAGAAATTTTTAGATGTAATTGGCAGAGGGCGGTGCTGAACTGAGGCCTGTCCGAATAATATTGGGCTAGCCAAAAAGTTCATTCGGGTTTTTCCATTACATCGCATGGAAAAACCCGAATGAACTTTTGGGCCAGCCCATAGTTTTTCACCTGAACAATGCGGACACGTTGCTCATTGGCTCCCTGCCTCCCTTCTTCCTCTGCTCCAAATCACTCTCCACAGTGCATCTGTTCAGACTCTCCAATGTCCTCCTCATACCACATGTGGAATAAAATCTAAATTCCTCACCAAGACCTCCACAGCCCTCGGGTCTGGCTCCAGCCACCTCTTAGTCTTTTTTTCCCTCTCCTCTCCCCTCTCTCTCTGATCTACCACACTGGTCTCTTTGCTGGAAGTTGCACATGTGAGGGCTTTGCAACCTCAGGGCCTTTGCACATGCTGTTGCCTCTGTGCCTGACTCGCCTCAGGACAATTTCTTTTCACGCTTCAGGCCCACCTCAGGGCCTTTGCACCTGCTCTTACCTCTGCCTGACTCTACACAACTGGCACCTTCCCATCCCTCAAGCCTCCATTGAGATATCACCTCGCCAGAGAGGTCTGCCTTCACCACCCCTCCAAACTGTCCTGCCTTATCCATCATGTGCCACTTCATCATCCTCTTTTTATATGCCCCTCCTGCCCAAGCCAATTTTCTAAATTGTATCATCCATTTGTTCACTTGCTTATTGTCTCCATTTCCCCCTGGGGGGCAGGTCTGGGTCTATCTTAGTCATGGCTCTATCCCCCATGAATGACACACAATGGGCCCTCAAATACTTGTTGAATAAAAAAATAAAGTCCTAGGATTTCCTCAGTGGAGTTGAGAAGGGCACCCTATTCTATTTATTTTAGCTCTATGAGGGCTTAGCAGCCTTGGGAAATCAGCCTTCTGGGGGTGCGCTATGTGAAACCCTGTCCTGGACCCTTTCCATCCTCGGAAACTTCTACGTCATTCTTGACCCTCTGCCCCCAAACCCCACCTGAGTTCAAGCCTTCGTCATCTCTGACTTTTTGAAACGGCCTCTTTACGCATCCTCTGCCTCCACCCACCCAGAATGACCTTCCAAAAATGCAAAACTGTCCATGCCCCGCCCCTGGTCTGAATTCTTCTGTGCCTTCTCATTGCCCTCATGATCAAGTCCAAAGTCCCCAGCCTGGCTCTTAAGGCTCATCTTGATCTGGGACCAGCCCCACCCCCGCCCCAGCGCATTCGCCTGAGTGCATTGTTTCCCCATAAACCAGGGATTCAGCAGCGCCAGAGCATCCTCCCATGCCCACAACATCTGGCATGATCTCTCCCCTCCAAGCCTTTGCCCAGGCTGTTCCCTCTGTCAGGACTGCTCTCCCTCTCTTCACCTGACACATTCCTTCAAATGCTTTGTTTACAGGTCCTGTGATTCATGAAGGGCCCTCGCTCCCCACCTCCGCCTCCCACAGACAGCATGCTTACCTGCCATTCCGGTTTCCAGAGCACTCTGTAACTTTCTCCGTGAAAGAGCTTGACCACACGATCACACATGTGGGTTTGGATCTCTTACAGTCCCTAGATTTGTGAATACCACAGAGGGTACCTGACACGCAGGAGGTGTGCAAAAAAATAACAGTAAAGGAGTTTCCTGACCGATTCATTTATTTACTTACCAGTCACCAGGCACCAAGCTCTGTGCATAAAGAGGTGAATGAAACAGATCCACTGCACCTCCTCTGTGGTTTCTGTGCCTCTTTGATGCTTCATCCCCCTTCTGATCTTGGTGTGTAGTTATTTATATATGGTGTGCAGGACCCCTTGATGGAGCCTAAGCTGATTCAGTCTCAAATCCAGACACATCTGGGTAATGCTGGAGGATGGATGGATTGGAAGATTTGCGGTCTGTTGATATCAGGGTTTCTTCATTTTGACACTATTGATGTTTGGAGCCAGATAATCCTTTGCTGGGGGGGCGGTGGGTGGAAGAGGCTGTCCTGTGCATTGTAGGATGTTTAGCAGCCTCCCTGACCTCTACCTACAAAATGCCAGTAGCACCTCCCAAGTGGTGACAACCTAAATGCCACCAGATATTGCCAACTGTCATCTGGGAGCAAAATCACGCTTAATTGAAAAACCTAATTGATTTATATTAATATCAAAGAATCTACCCCAAAGACAAAATCCAGTTAGCAAGAAGAAAAGTGACTCCAAGTGCAGCCCAGGGGTTAAAAGCTTAGAGTTCATATAAAAATTCATTGAGCTATCCACTTAGGATTTGTGGACTTTACTGGGTATACATTATACTTCCATATAAAAGAAAAAAAATGGAGGGTAATATGTTATATCTCTGTGGGGTGAGGTTGGTGATATTCTACAGTTCAAGAGAAATTTGGGTTACACCGAAGTAGGCATTTGTCCAAAGTTAGCAAATTACACCTGAGATCTGTGCATTTCACTTAACGTCAATTTGATCTCAAAAGATAAAAATCTATATACAAATACTGAATTCTAGTTAACTCTCTGCGTGATGAACTACTTAGAGGGGGATGGTACTGATAATGCAACTTCTTTGGAAGCATCAAAACTAAGATGCTTAGATACGACAGATAGTGGGATGAAGGGATGGATGGATGGATCGATCGATGAGTGGATGATGGATGGATAGACAGATGTGTGATAAAGCAAGTATGGCAAAATATGAAAGTAGAATCTAGGTGGTGGGTATATGAGAGTTCACAGCAACATTCTTTCAACTTTGCTGTATGTTTGAAATTTTTCATAAGGAGGTATTGGAAAACAGTGCCTTGGGCCATGCATGTTTTTGTGCATAAGTTCTAATTCCTTAAAAAAGGGAAAAGATAATAGTCTATATGGATTTGGGGTCAGGTTCACCTCTGACCATGCTGTGCCCTTTCTTACTCTGGACCTGCTTTTCCTCCCATCAACTTGGGGCTGTGATTTATTAAGGCAGGGTTACAGGCGCAAGTCCTGGAGTCAGACACACAGGGCTCAATCATGGCTCCACCACTTTGCAAGTGTGCAGCCTTGGACAATGACCTCACATTCTGTGCATCTCAAACTGGACAGTGGCCTTTGCAAAGACATGGATGGACCTAAAGATTTATCATACTAAGTGAAGTAAGCCAGACAAAGACAAATATCATATGATATCGCTTATATGGAATCTAAGAAAAGAAAAAGATACAAATGAGCTTATTTACAAAACAGAAAGAGACTCATAGACATAGAAAATGAATTTATGGTTACCAAAGGGGAAAGGGGGGGAGATATAAATTAGGAGTTTGGGATTAACATATACACACTACTATATATAAAATAATCAACAAGGACCTGCTGTATAGTACAGGGAACTATACTCAATATAATAACCTATATTATATTTGTAATAACCTGTAAGGGAAAAGAATCTGAAAAAGAATATATATATATATATATATATATATATATATATGAATCACTGTGCTGTACACCTGAAACTAACAGGACATTGTAAATCAACTATACTTCAATTAAAAAAAAAAGAATCATGTGGGTGGCAAAAAAACTGGAAGTACCTGTTTTGCAACACTGCCATTGGGGCTGAAATGAGAAACCTCTTCCCGGTGTGGCAAAGCTAGTGGTACAAGAGGTGGCAATAAGCACACTTATCTAGGAGTGTCTGTGAGACATCTCCTGCAATCGACCTGGGGCGAGAACTTGAGAGACTTCAGAAAAGTGGAAGAGGATGGTAGGGCAGGGCCAAGCCAAGGAAATATTTTCTTGCAATTATTTGCAATAAATAAATAATAAAATCTCTTCATTTTCATTCCTCCAGGTGATACAGCCTGAGAAATAGGAATTCCAAAGGCACATCTGCTCTTCCTCACTTGCAGATCTTGAAAGCAGGATTAAGATGTCTTCTAGGGAATTCCTTGGTGGTCCAGTGGTTAGGACTCCAGGCTTCCATTGCAGGGGGCATGAGTTCGATCCCTGGTTGGGGAACTAAGATCCCGCATGCAGTGCAGCGTGACCAAAAAAAAAGACTCAGCTTAAGGTCTCTTTTACTTAGTAAGTCCCTTTACCCATATTTTCTGAATTATATGAAAGTGGAGGCAAAGATGATTGAGGTTTCAAGTGTGGGTGACTCTGAGGGCAGAAGCCTCGTGTTATGGGTTAAATTGTGTCCCCCCCGCAAAGATGTTAAAAGTCCTAACCCCCAGTACCTGTGCATGGGATTTTGGACTGTATTTGGAAATAGGTTCTTTCCAGATGATCAAGTTAAAATGAGGTCATGAGGGTGGGCCCTAATCCAATATGACTGTGTCCTTATAAAAGGGGGAAATTTGGACACAGAGACCGACATGCACAGGGAGAAGGCCATGTGAAGGTGAAGGCAGAGATCAGGGTGATACATCTATAACACAAGTGTTGCCAAAGATTGCCAGCAAACCACCATAAGCAGGGAGAGAGGAATGAAACAGACTCTGTCTCCACCACAGCCTTCAAATAGAACCAACCCTGACAACACATTGGTCGTGGACTTCTATCTTCCAGAACTCTGAGATAATCCATTTCTGTCATTGAAGCCACCCAGCTTGTGATGTTTTGTGACAGCATCCCTAAGAAGTGAATACCCCTGTATATAGCAACAAGGAAGCCAGCCATGGGGCAGGACGAGAAAGGGCAACGACTCAATTCAAACTAACAAGTTGTTTCCAGGGGCTGCGACACGCCTGGTGCTGTGCTAGGTGTGAGGATGTAGCAGTAAGCAAGAGTCACAGCCCCTGCCCCTAGGGTGCTTTAGAGTGACGGGAAGGAGGCAGGCAGTAAGGAATAGCACGCATGCCATTGTGACTTCAGGTGATTTACAAGGTGGGGATTTAGTCTAATCTGGGAACTTGGTGAAACTGGGGGTGGGGTGGGGGGAAGGAGTGGGTGGTGTGGAGACGTGAAGGGTGAGTAACACCAGACAAAGGGAGAGCAGAGGAGCATTTAGACAGATGGGATGATATACCAAAGCCCAAAGACTTGAGTGACCTGGGGCAGAAGTTTCCTTTCATGGGAAGAGAGACCTGGAAGGAATCTAGAGAGCCAGGTGGCGGGGGCCAAGGCAGTGGACCCAGATGTGGTTGGCAAAATCATGGCCTCCCAGAGATGTCCACGTCCACATCCCCAGAATGTGCAAATGTGACTTTACATGGCAAAAGGGACTTTGAAGATGTGATTGCGTTAAGGATCTCGAGATGGAGAGATTATCTTGGATTACCCAGGTGGCTCTAAGTCATCACGAGGGTCCTTGTAACAGGGAAGCGTGAGGGTCAGAGTCAGAGAAGGAGATGTGAGGAGGGAAGCAGAGGTTGGAGAGTCAGAGAGAGATTGGAAGATGATACACTGCTTTTTTTTTTTTAAGATTTTTTTTTTTTAATGTGGACCATTTTTAAAGTCTTGATTGAATTTGTCACAATATTGCTTCTGGGGTTTTTTTTATTTATGTTTTGGGTTTATTGGCCTCGAGGCATGTAGGATCCCAGTTCCCCAACCAGGGATCAAACCCACACACCCTGCATTGGAAGACGAAGTGTTAACCACTGGACCACCAGGGAAGTCCCTACACTGCTGGTTTTGAAGATAGAGGTAGGAGCCATGAGCCAAGGAACGTGAACAACTTTCTTGAAGCTGGAAAAAGCAAGGAACAGGTTCTCCCCCAGGGTCTCCAGAAGGAATGCAGCCCTGCTGACACCTTGATGTTAACCCAGGGAGACCCATTTCCAGACATCTGACTTCCCGAACTGTGAGATAATAAAATGGTTTTGTTTCAATCAAAAAATGGGTGGGGGCTTCCCTGGTGGCGCAGTGGTTGAGAGCCCGCCTGCCGATGCAGGGGACACGGGTTTGTGCCCCGATCTGGGAAGATCCCACGTGCCGCGGAGCGGCTGGGCCCGTGAGCCATGGCCGCTGAGACTGCACGTCCAGAGCCTGTGCTCTGCAACGAGAGAGGCCACAACAGTGAGAGGCCCACATACCGCAAAAAAAAAAAAAAAGTGTGGAAGACCTAAATAGACATTTCTCCAAAGAAGACATACAGATGGCCAACAAACATATGAAAAGATGCTGAACATCACTAATTATTAGAGAAATGCAAATCAAAACCATAATGAGGTATCACCTCACACCCGTTAGAATGGCCATCATCAAAAAATCTACAAGGAGAGGGTGTGGAGAAAAGGGAACCCTCTTGCACTGTTGGTGGGAATGTAAATTGTTACAGCCACTGTGGAGAACAGCATGGAGGTTCCTTAAAAAACTAAAAATAGAACTACCATATGACCCAGCAATCCCACTACTGGGCATATACCCTGAGAAAAACATAATTCAAAAAGATACACGTACCACAATATCCTTTGCAGCACTATTTACAATAGCCAGGACATGGAAGCAACCTAAATATTCATCGACAGATGATGAATAGATAAAGAACATGTGGTACATATATATATAATGGAATATTACTCAGTCATAAAAAAGGAACAAATCTGGGGCATTTGTAGTGATGTGGATGAACTTAGAGTCTGTCATACAGAGTGAAGTAAGTCAGAAAGAGAAAAACAAATATCATATATTAACACATATATGTGGAATCTAGAAAAATGGTACTTATGAACCTATTTGCAGGGTAGGAAAAGAGACACAGACGTAGAGAACGGACTTGTGGACACAGGGTGGGAATGGGAGGGTGGGACGAATTGAGAGAGTAGCATTGACATATATATACTACCATATTTAAAATACATAGCTAGTGGGAAGCTGCAGTATAGCACAGGGAGCTCAGCTTGGTGCTCTGTGATGTCCTAAAGGGGTGGGACGGGGTGGGGGTCAGAGGGAGGCTCAAGAGGGAGGGGATATATGTATACATATAGCTGATTCACTTTGTTCTACAGCAGAAACTAACACAACATTGCAAAGCAATTATACTCCAAGAAAAAAATTAACTGGTTTTGTTTGAAGGCGTTATATTTGTGGTGATTTGGGACAGCAGCCATAGGAAACTGATACACCAGGAGACTGACCAGTCAGGAGGGACTTCACGGGGAGGTTCAGAGAACTGATGCCAGCTCCCCACAGGCAGCACAGAGGGATGTGAACGCCCAGCCTCCAAGAAATGTTTGCCAGAAGACCATGTGAACAGATGAGTCAACAAACAAGTCGGGGGCTTCCCTGGTGGCGCAGTGGTTGGGAGTCCGCCTGCCGATGCAGGGGACATGGGTTTGTGCCCCGGTCCAAGAAGATCCCACATGCCGCGGAGCGGCTAGGCCCGTGAGCCATGGCCGCTGAGCCTGCGCGTCCGGAGCCTGTGCTCCACAACGGGAGAGACCGCAGCAGTGAAAGGCCCGCGTACCACCAAAAAAAAAAAAAAAAAAAAAAAACAAGTCGGCAACCCTCATCACCATCGTCACCACTTTATTTTTTTGAGCACTTACCGTATACAAAGACACTTACTGGCAGGAACTTGTTTTATTTCTTTAAGCCTCACAACAAACTTAACAGTTACACAGTATTTCCGGCTTTGTACAGACGTGGAAACCATGGCTCAGAGGAATCGTCTGACTTGATCAATCATTCAGTGGAGGAGAGGCAAAGGCAGGATTTGAACCCAGACAGGTCTGAGCCCAGAGCCTGCATGCATGTACTTCAGTGTGCATTTGTTAAACAGATGAATGTACTCACAAAGGCATCCACAACCCTGCAGCTGCGATGTCCTTCCCCAGGGACCCTCCTCAAGGAGGTGGTGGCACTGACATCTCTGGGAAGGAATCTTTGAGGAGTCCTTGAGCCTGGACATGCAGGGATGGGGACAAAGAATCCACATCTGAGAGGTTGAAGCCGCCCAGACTATCACCTAGGTATTCAGGACTATTCACCCATTTTCTTTTAAGGAAGAACTTCCCAAGAGTGGTCTTTACAATGGTGCCACAGTGACAGATTTTAATTACATGGAAATGCTCAGGTCTTGCCCAGCCTATAAGGACCTGCTACAACATTCCCCATGTGGAGTCTTTCAGCCTCACTTGCATGCCTCTAGCGATGGGGAGCTCACTACCTTATTCAACTCATGATTAATCATGATATATCAAAACTCTTACGCTTAATCATGATAACATCCCTCTATTGGTCCAAATTCTGACCTCTAGAGCTACGAAGTCTTTTCCTGACCACCTTGTCTGAAGTCTCACCCAGCCCCTTGCTCACCCAGTTCCATGTTCACTTTTTTCTGCCTCTATGAGAGCAGAGGCCTTGATCGTTTTGCTTGCTGTGCATCGCTTGTGCTCGGCACCAGTGTGGCCACAAAGCAGGTGCTCAATAAATATTTGCCGAAAGAGTGAATGACTGAATGAAGCTGGTGTCAACGAGACACGTCTGCTTGGTCCTTCTAGCTGGAAAACAAAGCAAGGGCAGGAGCTGGTGCCACATTCATCCCCAAATGTCCAGCACCACCCTGTGCCCAGCTCTTGCTGGCTGGCCAGGTAGGGGACAGCGTGCACTTCCTTCATCCCTAGCAGAGGCTGTGTGGCATTTCTCAGCTGCAAGGAGGACTCCCTCCGGCTGCAAAATTGATCTAGTGACTGTCATGCCCCACTGGCCTCCGTGGTCTCCCAGCCACACCTGTGGATGTCAGCCAGCTCAGGTAACACCATGATGGGCTGCTGATCCCAAGTGGCCACAGAAGCAGCTGGGCACGGCTGTAAGGAAGTGTTCAGGTGGAGCCAGACCAGGAGAGCCTAGGCAAAAGTGTGCTGGCGCTCCTGAAATATACGAAGAACTCATTCAGTCTCAGGGAGGTGGTGACTTAGAGGGTCCCCAGCCAATGGCTTTAGGGAGCCATCCTCCTGCTAATGATTTCTGTGAGCCAGGCACTGTGCTGAGCTTTTGCCATATGTTATCTCATTACACGTTCACAGAAACCCAGAGGAGAGGCATTGCTCTTACAACCACATTTTATAGATGAAGATGCTGAGGGTCAACAGGTTAAGAAATGTGTCCATCAGATGAATGAATAAAGAAGATGTGGTATATATATACAATGGAATATTACTCAGCCATTAAAAAAATGAAATAATGCCATTGGCGGCAACATGGATGGACCTAGAGGCTTATCATACTAAGTGAAGTAAGTCAGAAAGAGAAAGAGAAATACCTTGATACCACTTATATGTGGAATCTAAAATACATCACAGATGAACCTATCTACAAAACAGAAACAGACTCACAGACATAGAGAACAGACTTGTGGTTGCCAAGGGGGATGGGGGTGGGGGAGGGAAGTATTAAGAATTTGGGATTAGCAGATGCAAACTATTATATATAGGATGGATAAACAACAAAGTCCTAGTGTATAGCACAGGGAACTATATCCAGTCTCCTGTGATAAAACTGAATGGAAAAGAATATAAAAGAAGAATGTATATATGTGTATAACTGAGTCACTGTTGTACAGCAGAAATGAGCACAACATTGTAAATCAACTATACTTCAATAAAAATTTTTTTAAATGAGGCACTCCTCTATAAACATTCCCTGAATAACAAATACCCATCATTACAAGTGAGCCTGGCAAACAACTACCCAGAAGCAGCCAGAGTTGCAGCCCAATTCTTTTTTTTTTTTTTTTTTTTTTGCGGTACGCAGGCTTCTCACTGCTGTGGCCTCTCCCATTGCAGAGCACAGGCTCCGGACGCACAGGCTCAGCGGCCATGGCTCACGGGCCTAGTCACTCCGAGGCATGTGGGATCCTCCCGCACTGGGGCACGAACCCGCATCCCCTGCATCGGCAGGCGGACTCTCAACCACTGCGCCACCAGGGAAGCCCCGCAGCCCAATTCTTGAAGCTGCAATATTACAAATTTTAAAATGGTAGCACTACCCTTTATTGAGTTGCCAGCTTATGCCAGGTACTGGCCATCCTAAATCCCACGCCTCATGACGACCCTTGTCAGTATTGGTAATATTAATGGTGGGGCCGTTTGAACTTTAATCCACATGGAAATCACTTGTTTAAATGCAAATTCTAATACAGTAAGTCCTGCTGAGATTCTTCATGTCTAACAAGCCCCCGGATGCTGTTGCTTCTCCACGGTCCTTGCACAGATTTAAAGCATGAGTATTTAGGCAAAACTGACATTCAGTGATTTGGATGGATGGATGGATGGATGGATGCCAAAGCAATCATTAGCTCCAAAAAACTGCAAAGTCTCCTTTTTCTCTATATCTACTTTGCCCTCCACAGTGCATCCTTCTAATAGCTTAAGGTGTTTCTTAACGTTCCATTTCCAGGACAAAGATCAAAGCCTGCCTCAGCCAGCCAGGTCCAGGGTGCATGGTCTGGCTGCCGTCTATTTTCTTAGCTTTTTGTACTATTTACCTCCTTGCTCTCAGGGCTCCCACAGCTTTGCCAGCCAGTGATTCTTTAAAGCTGCAGTGCTCCTTCTTACCCCAGGGTCTTTGCACAGACTGGTCTCTCTGTACCCAAGTAACTCCTTCTCCCTTGTAGCCAGTAATTATACACATTATGTAGCTCATTTAGTGTCTGTCTTCTCACTGGAGTGAAAGCTTCAGGAAGGCAGGGATTGTATCCATTTTGCTCACTGCTTGTCCCCAGAGCCCAAACAGTGGCTGGCAATGGACAGGCAAGGCAGTAAATACTTATTGAATGAACAAATGCCCTGTATTTAGAAATTACAGTCACACTTCTGTCATAGAACAAATCTGACTCCATATTAGATCTGTTTCTTTTACTTTAACCTTAGTATTCCATGGCTTTTGCTCTGAGTTAAGAATGGTGCCTATAGCCTGAAATATACAGGATAGCTCATTCTCAAGGCTCTGACCATCAAGGGTATAACACTATCCCATTCATGTAGAGATAAAAAAGTTGCAGAACAGAGAATAGCATTTGTTTTGTGGGAGGTTTACAGGAACATCATGACCTGACCTACATGAGCAGTTGCAAGAACAACGGATTCCTGAACCAAGAAGTTTGCAACAATCAACCACGTTTCTCTCTCACCTTGCCTTATATATACACTAGCAAATGTAAAATAGTGGGAAGCAGCCACATAGCACAGGGAGAGCAGCTCGGTGCTTTGTGACCACCTAGGGGTGTGGGATAGGTAGGGTGGGAGGGAGACGCAAGAGGGAGGAGATATGGGGCTGTATGTATACGTATAGCTGATTCACTTCGTTATACAGCGGAAACTAACACACCATTGTAAAGCAATTATACTCCAATAAAGATGTTTTAAAAAATGCTTTGCTGAAATCCTTCGGGGAGTTTGGGAGTTTTTTTGGAACATAAGCACCCCCCTGCCCAACACCCCTCCTTCCCGCCTTTCTCCTTGCTTGGTCCTGCAATAAACCTTTCTCTGCTCCAAACTCTGACATTTAGGTTTGTTTGGGCTCACTGTGCATCAGGCACGTGAAATTGCGTTTAGTAACACTTCTTGCTCAAGAGAGCCCAAGCTTTGGCTGACGCCGATTCTGAAAGAAATTTCTCAGATGGATCATTGCAATTGGGCCAGATGGGGTGCTGAGTGATGCCTAACAGATCGTGTGCACCGAGACATTGGTACCATAAATGCAATGTTGCCTTTCAAAGCATTAGATTCTGTAACGCCCCGGGCTGCAAACCAGGATTGAGGTTTCAACAGAAGATTTTGTTCAAGCTGGGTTTTCTCAAACTTGCCCTATGGATATTTGGAACTTACTGGATAATTCTTTGTTGTCAGGGTTGTTCTGTGTATTGTAAGATGTTCAGCAGCCTCCCTGGCCTCTCCCTACTAGATGCCATAGCATCTGCCCCTCTCTCCAGGTGTGACAAACAAATGTCTCCAGCCATTGCCAAATGTCCCCTGGGGGCAGAATCAGCCCAGTTTGGACCCAATGGATTAAAGCTTGCTGATGGTGGGCCATACCAATGAGGGATACAGGTTACTTTCTGGTGGTCTGGCTTGATCCAAGAATTACATTTATCCTATCTACAGCAGAGATGCATAATAACTAGGGGAGTCGTGGATCCATTGGAGAATCTGATGAAATCTATTAATTCTCTGGGTGCAGAGAGGGGATGCACAGATACCCAAGCCCCTCCTAAATATTCAGGAAGATTACTGACCATCTGTAGTCTTATTTATACCCTACACAGGAGTTTATGGACTTCAGTCTAAAAACCCCTAATTAAAAAAAATTGGATGGTCTGTGCATCTTTGAGGCATTTTTCTCATTAATATAGTATTTATGCATGTAGACCCCTCCTCATTCAAAGTGAAAAAGGAATATAGAGTTACACACAGCAAGCTAAAACTTAAGTGAGATCAGAGGAAAAAAATGAAGCAATGTCTAAAAACGTTTATGCCTATTTTTCATGTTAACAAAGCGCCTTATATTAAGTCAACATTGGGTATAACTGACTCTGAGCCAATGTAAAGGGAGAAATGTAACCTGCTTATATGTTCCATTGTCCTAAGGGAATACCCCAAGATGAGGCCAATATTTTCCCTCTATTTTTCTTTCTCTCTCCCCTTCCCCATTTTTGCTTCAGTAATTTCCTCAGAGTGCAATTTTAGGCTCACCAAGGACCAAACATTTGAGTCCATAGGGAATTTATTGAAATGGTTTTATAACCGACCAGGGTTCTTACACTCCTTAATTAACTGAAATTGATAAGAGGCCAGACAGGAAATTCGGGCAAGGCTTGGAGTGAAACCAGGTAACAGGTTCCCTTGCTCGCTGAGGGGGGCAAGCTGATCCCTTTTATGGGGTGAGGGTAGAGGTGGGTCCAGGGGTCAGGCCAGAGGGGTGGTCTGCCCACCCTTTGGTGGTGCTGTGTGCAGTGTGCATGCACAGTACCCTGCTTCTGCTCCCAACTCCTCAGAAGTGGCAGTTCGGTTTTTTGGTCTTTTTGTATCTTTTGTCCAGAAATTGCCCCAACTGCACATGCACCCAGTTATTTTTAGTCCCTTATAGTTTCTTTGTATTTTGTTGCGGGAGGAGAGGAGATGTGTGTCCAGGTGCAAGCACTGCAGCAAAGGGTCCCAGGTCCCAGGTTTCAGGTCCCAGCCTGTCTCAGTTTAAGCCTACTCAAAAAAGAAAATTTTAATGCAGGAATTCCTAAATGCCAGTTATTAAACGCCAGCATGACTTTGAAAAGCCTTCTGGCCTGCCTGCTGCCTAGCAGGATCTGGGTAAAGGTCATTCTTGTTGTTTAATTATAATAATTGTCATAACCACCCAGCAAGGTGGGTGTTACCCAGAGACACCTTACAGGTAGGGAAACTGAGGCTCAGGGAGAAGGTGTGGCAGCGTCACAGAGCTAGCAAACGTCAGGGTGCTGTTTGTAACATAGTAATATTCCCAGAAAAGCATCACAGTTGCAGATCAGCCTGGCATATCCTAGGAAATAGAACAGACTCCACGCTGATGATACAGAAATATGTGGGGAATAGATATAGTGCCCATCTCTCAAAGCCAGCAAGACTCATTTCCCTGCAACCAGAGGAAAGGTGTTTCCCAGACAGGTCATCCCACACCTTGCTAAGTGCTGGGATGACACCCGAGGGGGAGGAAACAGCAGGTGTGAGTGCCCAGAAGAAAAGAACCTATTCTAGGGCAAAGCATCCCCAGAGGGCTGGGCCCCTCCTGACTTGGGGCTAACTCACCACTTTCCTCTTCAGATGAGTGACCAGGGTCATGCACACACACCTGGGAGGTTAATGGGCTCAGCAGACACAGAGAAGCCTGCTTTGAAGTGGAAAGCTTTTAAAAAATTAAACATTCAATGTTTAATTGAATGGGCCCCCAAGGCCCTTGAGAAAGCCACAGGAATGGGGCACATAATGTTCCCTAAAGGATAAGTTCTCAAACATGTATCCTTGCCAACACTTGTGGTCTCTGATACCAGCCATTCTAAAGTGTGAAGGGGGAATTTCCTGGTGGTCCAGTGGTTAACACTTCACGCTTCCACTGCTGGGGGCACCGGTTCGATCCCTGATCAGGGAAATAAGGTCCTGCATGCCATGCTTTGCCGGCCAAATAAATAAATGAAATAAAGACAAAAGTAAGTTTAAAAAATAAATAAAAATAAAATAAAGTGTGAAGGGATATCTCACTGTGGGTTTTTTGTTTGTTTGTTTTTTCACGGTATGCGGGCCTCTCACTGTTGTGGCCTCTCCCGTTGCGGAGCCCAGGCTCCGGACGCGCAGGCTCAGCGGCCATGGCTCACGGGCGCAGCCGCTCCGCGGCATGTGGGATCTTCCCGGACCCGGACACGAACCCGTGTCCCCTGCATCGGCAGGCGGGCTCTCAACCACTGCGCCACCAAGGAAGCCCTCACTGTGGTTTTGATTGGCATTTTCCCCAAGATTACTGATGCCCAGCACCTGTCAGCCATTTGTATGTCTGGAAAAATGTATATTAAGTTCCACTCCTTTTTTTTTTTTTTTTGGCTATAGAAGATCTTAAATGCTTTCAACACACAAAAAAAGAGATGGTAATTATATGATGTGATAGAGGAGTTAGCTGAACTCTGATGGTGATAATTTTGTAATATATCTTATCAAATCACTACATTGCACATCTTAAACATACACAATGTTATATGTCCATTGTAGCTCAAGAAACCTAGAGAAAAAAAAAAGATCTCAAGCATGCAGCTGAGAAATGGAAACTCCTGGGTGAGTATTTTGTCCAGAGCAAACTGAAAAGAAGGACACTCAGAGCAATGAAGAGCCTGGTGTTGCCCAAGCATTTCTTCATGGGCAGCTAGCAAGCCCCAGGCTGGGGTCACATGTGACAGTGAAACCCCTTAGTTACGTAGGAGGCCCTTGGGGTTGTCCCTTCTGTGGAAAAATATATGCCTTTTTTCCTCCTAACAGCTGTTGGCAGAAAGGCCATGGAGACGGTCAAGTTTGGGCTTTAAAATCAGTCAAATCTGGGCTGAAACCCTGGCCTCTCTCCTTGCCTAAATTCTGCAATTTTTACCAGATCACATAATGCCTCTATGACTCACTTTCCTTATCTTTAAAATGAAGATAGTAATAGGTGGAACCTTATTAAATTGTCCTTTTTGTGGCTGAAAACCAATATCGACAATTTCCTGGGATTCCACGTAATGCTTATCGCCTGAGGTGTCTGTGGGGATTGAGAGAGATCATTCACATGGTGTGTAGTCACTGCTCAATACAACAAAATATTAAAAATATTTTGTTAATTATTTTTCAATGTTTTATTGATTGTATTTATTTAAAAATGTATGTAACAAATTTGCTATCTTAACCTCTTTTAAGTGTACAGTATATTGATACTAAGCACATTTATATTATTGTGCAACCATCACCACCATCCATCTCCAGAACTCTTCATTTTACAAAACTGAAACTCTATCTCCATTAAACGCTAACTCCCCATGACCGCCTCCCGCAAGCCCCTTGTAACCTCCATGCTACTTTTTTTTTTTAATCTTCTTTTCCTCATCCCACAGCTTCTGGTAAACCACCAGTCTATTCTCTGTTGCTATGAGTTCAGCCACAGCAGTGAGAGGCCCGTGTAGCGCAAAAAAAATAAATAAATAAAATTTTTAAAAAAATGGGCAGAGGACCTGAATAGACATTTTTCCAAAGAAGATATACAAATGGCTAACAGGTATATGAAAAGGTGCTCTACATCACTAATCACCAGAGAAATGCAAATCAAAACCACATATGAGCTATCACGTCAAGCCTGTTAGATGGCTATTCTCAAAAAGGCAAGAGATGACAAGTGTTGGTGAGGATGTGGAGAAAAGGGAACCCTGTTGCACTATTGGTGGGAATGTAAATTGATGCAGCTACTATGGTAAATGGTCTGGTGGTTCCTCAAAAAAATTAAAAAATAGAACTACCATATTATCTAGCAATCCCATTTCAGGTATACATCCAAAAGAAATAAAGTCAGTTTTGATCAATTATCAGTATCATTTTCAGATCGTGATAGACTGAATTTTCCTTCATTCAGAAGAAAGGGTCTGATCAGCAATCAGAGTAATTAAAGGCTCACCCTCATGCATTTAGGAGGAGCAGGGGAAAAGCTCAAAGTTGCTATTTAAATTTTTTTAATTAATTAATTTTTAAATTGAAATATAGTTGATTTACAATGTTGTGTTAATTTCTGCTGAACAGCAAAGTGATTCAGTTATACATATATATATATATATATATACATTCTTTTTTATATTCTTTTCCATTATGGTTTATCACAGGATATTGAATATAGTTCCCTGTGCTATACAGTAGGACATTGTTGTTTATCCATTCTATATCTAATAGTTTGCACCTGTTAACCCCAAGCTCCCAATCCATCCCTCTCCCACCTCTCCTCCCCCTTGGCAACCACAGCTGTTTAATTTTTAATTGGAAAGAGGTACCTTACAACTCTGATGAGAAATTTGAAAAGTTGTGTCATCAGTGTAAAAGGAAAAAATGCAGAATGATTTCTATAATATCATTACAAATATGTAAATGTTTTGGTGAAAAATAAGACACTCTCAAATACCCAAAAGATGTAAATACCCACAAAAGAACAATATAAAAAGTAAGAGCAGTCAGTTGCTTTTGTATGGTGTGGTTATGATTTTTTCCCTCTCTCTTAGTGGTTAGATTTTCAATTCCATAAACTCCTTGAAGGCGAGCTTACCCCAGGTGGAGCTGAGTGCTTGGTGCAATACCTGCTTGCTGAATGAATAAATGAATCAGTCCACTCAGTATTCGGTACCCATTTGCTGAGTGAATACGTGACAATACTTTTAGGGTTGTGCATTTGAATGGAGACCTCTATTCAACAGGTGAAGAAAAATAGTCAAAATGAGCCTGTGTCATTAACCCAGAAAACTTTTCTTCCTCCTCTGAACTATGATAGTGACCATTTGTGTGAAATGAAAAAGCCCCTCTTCTGAGAGTCTTGGGTCTCCTAACCTGTGTGACTTTAGAAAAGTGAAAATGTTGTAAAGTAATTAGAAAGTGATGAGTTTTGAGTATTGATTACTTTTATTTTAATGTAACAACTATAACTTTATATCATTTTTAATAATGGTTGTGTGTATCAACTTGCTTGCAAGGTTATGGAGAATTTCACAACCGTCTCTTGCTAGCTGGTACAAACAATGCAAGAATTTTAATCTCATCCCTTCTGATTGAGGTAGGAGATAAACGGGTCCCTGGGCTGAGCAGCTGGAATTTGTCAAGCAGAGTAATTTGGAGCTTTGTCTTCCTTAGACACGCCAAGGACAAAGTTAGTGGCAGGAACTGAGCTCTGCTGGAGTAAAGAGATAGGACGACCACATCTATCACTCCTGAGGTCAGGGGAACCTCCCTGACTGCACATGTGCAGGAAGGCTCCTTGGGGGTCATAAAGGGAGGGGGCGCCACCCCATAATAGGTGATGTCAAACCTCCCATTAGCCTCTGCGCTGGAATCCATCTTGGTAAAAAGATGTGCACGCATATTGCGGAAGGCCTTGGACAGGTCAGGTGTGGGAAAAGAAACAAGATAACCTGCCAGAGGAGAAAAAAGACCCTGAGAACTGCCCTGTATAATTGACTTAAATGCCTCTTTACTGCACTCCTCCTCATTACAGAGGACACCACACCCTTGCCTTGCTTCTGTCTTAAATAAATAAACTACTTCTCTGTGTGCTCTCCCACATATTGTGCTGTGCTAATAATAATAAACTTTGTACCTGTTTTAACAATTTTTGCCTCCTTGAAACATTCTTGCTTTCAAACTGGGCAAGAACCAGGGCAACTTTGCTTCTAGCCTCTAGCCCCTGGTGGGACTAGCAGCTAGGATTCCTGGTTTTTATCCAGGCTACCCAGGCTCAATTCCTGGGCAGGGAACTAATATCTCTCTTCAAGACTGCTCACTGCTGTCTCTCCGAGATCCTGATCGTGTCACACCAAACACTCTCCTAGGTCATGGCATGCCTTCCTATTATTATTTTATTTTATTTTTTCCCTAGCCTTCTGTTTATTTTCTTTAACAGCTTTATTGAGATACAACTTACATATGATACAATTCACCCATCTGAAATGCACAATCTGACAATGTTCAAAACCATCACCAGTTTTAGAACATTTTTGTCAGCTCAAAAAGAAACCCTGTACTTTAACTATCACCCGCAACCCCACCATCAACTCCTACCCCTAAGAAACCACTAATCTATTTTCTGTCTCTATACATGGCCCTGTTCTGAACATGTTCATATGAACAGAATCATACAATGTGTGGTCTTTCTTGACTAACTTCTTTCACTTAGAATAATGTTTTCAAGGTTCATATATGTTGTCACATGTATCAGTATTTCATTTTTTTTATGGCCAAGTAATATCCCACTGTATGCATATACCACAATTTATTTATCCATTTATTGATGGACATTTGGGTTGTTTCCACTTTTTGGTTTTTATGAATGGTGCTGGTATAAACATTGTAGTATAAGTTTTTGTGTGGACATATGCTTTTATTTCTCTTGAATATGTATACTTAGAGTGAAATTGCTGTGTCATATGGTAACCCTGTTTAACTTTCGAGGAACTGCCAACTTCTTTTCCAAAGCAGCTGAACCAGATAATATTCCTCAGCAACATATAAGGGTTCCAGTTCCTTCACATTCTCACCAACACTTATTATCTGACTTTTTGATTCTAGCTATCCTAGTGGTTATGAAGTGGTATCTCACTGTGGTTTTGATTTGCATTTCTCTGATGAATAAAGATGTTGATCATTTTTTCATGAGCTTATTGGCCTTTTGTATATCTTTTGGGGAGAAATATCCATTCAGATATCTTGACCATTTTTATATTGGGTTATTTTTATTATATTTTTTAAAATTTTATTTATTTTTGGCTGCATTGGATCTTCATTGCTGCACGTGAGCTTTCTCTAGTCGCGGTGCCCAGGGGCTACTCTTCGTTACGGTGCACGGGCTTCTCATTGTGGTGGCTTCTCTTGTTGCAGAGCACGGGCTTTAGGCGCATGGGCTTCAGTAGTTGTGGCACGTGGGCTCAGTAGTTGTGGCTCATGGGCTTAGTTGCTCCGCAGCATGTGGGATCTTCCCAGACCAGGGATTGAACCCCTGCATTGGCAGGTGGATTCTTAACCCCTGCGTTGGCAGGTGGATTCTTAACCACTGAGCCACCAGGGAAGTCCCTATTTTTATTATTGAGTTGTAAGAACTCTTCATATATTTTGGATACAAGTTCCTTATCAGATATGGGATTTTTGAATTTTTCTCCCATTCGGTGGGTTACCTTTTCACAATTATCTAGTTTTTTAAAAAAAAAATTTGTATTGGAGTATAGTTGATTTACAATGTTGTGTTAGTTTCAGGTGTACAGCAAAGTGAATCAGTTATACATATACATGTATCCACTCTTTTTTAGATTCTTTTCCCTTAAAGGCCATGGCACGTTTTCAATTGCCTCTCACACACTCAGCATCTCTACACTCTAATGCCAGCCCACCTCTTTCTTTTTCTGAGGGTATTTCCAGAACCCAATACCCAGCTGAACATTCTGAGATACATCAATGACCTCAAATCCTATAGGGGTCCAACAGAGATGATTATCTCTCATGCCCCAATACTGCTCTTCCTTCTTCTTCTTTAATGATTCTAAAAACCACTCCTTCGTCCCAAAGACCCAGAAACCACCCTATCTTCTTCCCTACGCTGTACTTCCCCCAACATAACATCCATTGCTGTTTATTTCAGCCACTCGTTGGAGCCCCATGTCCCCCCTTATACCTTCAACCTTGTAAAACAAAAGAGAGACTGAGTTGTTTATTTTTTAATCTTTGTATCCCAGTGCCTACCAAAGTACCAAACTTAAATGTGTTTAACTAGGCATTCAATCCATCCAAAAGCCTTTATTGAGCACCTGCTCTTTTTCAGGCACTATGCGCCAGGAAATGATAAGGCAGAAAACACAACTTTTCTTCTGGAGAAGTTTGCAGTCCAGGGAGCCCTCAGATGTCAGGGTCAAGGTACAATGCTTAGTGCTCCCACCTCCTACATCTAAACCCTATTCAAGCAACTTTCCCCAGGGTCACACAGGTGGTGAGTGGCACAGCTGGGATTCAAACCTGAGAAGTTTGGTCCCCGAGCTATGCCCTGAGTCCTGAAGTTTTATGTCGTGGTTCCTTTCTTGGCAGGTGGGATCATTGTGTGGAAATAAAAGTCACCCATGTTTCTTAAGAGAAGTTAATTTTTTAAGTCTTTAAAGATAAATTTATTTTTAATTTGTATTTTAAAATTTAATACATTAATAAAAACACATAGTATTATATTACACATTTATTTTTCAGAACTATTTTGACAACCATGTCTCAGTGTAATTGGTTTCTCTTGTAATTATGTGTATTTTATTTTTTGCATTAAAAAACATTATTCTGAAAGGGATCCCTAGCTTGACCAGATTGTCTCTAGATTGCCAACAGAGTCCATGACACACACAAAAGGTTAAGAACACTGGCTTTGAAGCTTCATGTCAAAGTAGAAACTTCCAGAAGGCATAATAGGCATAAGTTCATTTATTCACTGCACAGAATTGTAAGGTCTTAAATATGGCTGGAAAGGATTTTGAATAGAACACTTACTGTACAGGAGAAGATTTTTCTAATGCCCATGGAATAACCCTGGAGAAGATGGAAGAGATCTGGTCTGCTGGTGATGGGTGGAGGCTGAATGAGTAGGAGTGACAGCCTGGCAGGGGGTAGAGAATTTCCTTCTAGGTGCTGGGGCAGGCTGTGGTCACACAAGTGAATAGATTAAAAGATACAGGAATTCATACTGCAAAGAGGTGAAATCTGCCCACACTGGAACCCATGGACCTGAGTTCTCTCACATCAGGGCTCTGGAACCCAAGGGTGTGGGGCTTGGTCAAGTCTACCTCTCTGAGGCTTGGCTTCAGCCTTGGAGGAGATACAGGGAGAAATGGAGGACCACATTAAGAAGAGACAGTCTTGGGGCTTCCCTGGTGGTGCAGTGGTTGAGAATCTGCCTGCTAATGCAGAGGACACAGGTTCGAGCCCTGGTCCAGGAAGATCCCACATGCCGCGGAGCAGCTGGGCCCATGAGCCACAACTACTGAGCCTGCGCGTCTGGAGCCTGTGCTCCACAACAAGAGAGGACGCGATAGTGAGAGGCCCGCGCACCGCAATGAAGAGTGGCCCCGCTCGCCGCAACTAGAGAAGAAACGAAGACCCAAAACAGCCAAAAATTAATTAATTAATTAATTAATTAAAAAAAAGAGAGACAGTCTTTTTTTTTTTTTACATCTTTATTGGAGTATAATTGCTTTACAATGGTGTGTTAATTTCTGAATCAGTTATACATATACATATGTTCCCATATCTCTTCCCTCTTGAGTCTCCCTCCCTCCCACCCTCCCTATCCCACCCCTCCAGGCAGTCACAAAGCACCGAGCTGATCTCCCTGTGCTATGCGGCTGCTTCCCACTAGCTATCTATTTTATGTTTGGTAGTGTATATATGTCCATGCCACTCTCTCACTTTGTCACGGCTTACCCTTCCCGCTCCCCATATCCTCAAGTCCATTCTCTAGTAGGTCTGTGTCTTTATTCCTGTCTTACCCCTAGGTTCTTCATGACATTTTTTTTTAAAGAGACAGTCTTAATTAGCGCACAGTACCTAACATTTCGGTGCTATTATGAGGACCAATGCTCAAAGTGGATTTTGTTCTTGAACAGTGTCCCTGTAGATTTGACGACATTTATTGGCTTGAGGTTTGATGTTTTTTCTTTCCCTAATAGATTTAAGATTTCTATTTAGTGTTGAAAAACTGCACAAATTTGTATGGAACAAAGCCTAAGAAAATGAAAAATATAGATTGAATAGTAATCTAAATTAGCCCTAGAATATATGATAGAGGAGGGAAAATTTTGGTGCCATAATTTCTCTCTTCCTGGTGTTGGACTTAAATCAGTTGGAATGTATTTTTGTACCACAATTTAAGCGTCAATAAAGGTGTGCTTAATTCATTGTCTAGTGACATTCAAAAAAAAAAAAGGAAAGAAGACACAGTCTTGGGGCTGATCAGAAGACCCCAGGAGGCCCTGCAGAAGTGCATGAAGGGGCTGGGCCATCTTTGCTACAGTGGCTGCACCAGCACTTTCAAGCACCTCCGACATGCTAGGTCCTTCCTTCTGAGGCTCACAGAGGTTCAATAACTTGCCCAAGTTCACAGAGCTGTAATCAGGATTCGAACCTGTGACCCTCACAGTCTAGACCAAATGCTGTTCTCCATTTTCCAAGGTTGTGCAAATGTTGACTCCAGTCTTACATCCCATCCCTACTGCCTGGCTCTCTCCACTTAAGCCACACCGACCATTTATCAGATTCTCCTGCAGTGACCTGCCTCCCACCATCTACTCTCTTCGTTTGGAGCATTCTTCCTGCCTGTGTATCTTTCAGATTCAGCCCGTGGATGGTGCGACTCAGGTAGCCCCTTCCATATCCACCCGTTGGAAACGATTCCTTAGTACTGATTCTGTCTTTTCTGTAGGTCTCAGTGCAATGCCTAACCACACACAAAGTTTGTGACGGTCTGATTATGACTTCCACCACCAGAATACAAGCTCCATGACGGCCAAACTGGGTCTGACTTATCTGACTTACTTACCCAAGCCCAACGTTCCACACAGTACTTGGGCACAAAGTAGGTGCTCAATAAATATTAATTGCATATATTTGTTATGCAGTCGACACTTATGTAGCACTCACCAGGGATTAACTAAGTGCTTTAAAGGTACTAACTCATTTAATACTGAAACCAATTCCATAAAGCAATTCCACAAATTCCATACGAGATCAATATGACAGCCCATAGCCCCAACTGACCACTTGAAATGTGGCCCGTGTGACAAAAAAACAACTTTTAATTTTGCTTAATTTTAATTCATTTAGATTTAAAAACTGATCCTCAATTCAGTTATTAGAAAACTTTTAAGTTTGTTTGGGACAACTTGGGGATGGGAATCTACACTTTCAGCTATGAGATCAAGTATTTCCAACAAAAATGTGGCTAGTCCAAACTGAGATGTGTTGTAAGTATAAAATATGCACCTGATTTTCAAGACTTGGTGCCGGAAAAAGAAAACTGTAAACTGCCTCATTAATATTTTTTAAAATCTTTTTAAAATATTTATTTATTTATTTAAGCTGCGCCAGGTCTTTAGTCTTTAGCTGAGGCATGTGGGATCTTTTAGTTGTGGCATGCATGCGGGATCTAGTTCCCTGACCAGGGATCGAACCCTGGCCCCGTGCATTGGGAGTGCAGAGTCTTACCCACTGGACCACCAGGGAAGCCCCCCTCAGGAATATTTTTTTATTACAGATTGAGATGATAATATTTTGGATAAATTTGGTTGAATAAAATATATTAAAATTAATTCTACTTGAGTGTTAGTCTATTCTGGTTGCTATAAGACTGGGTGGCTTATAGACAACAGAAATTTTTTCCCCATATTTCTAGGGGTTGTAAGTCTGAGATCACAGTGCCAGCATGGCCAGGTGAGGGCCCTCTTCCAGTTCATAGATTTCTTCTTTTTTTTTCTTTTTAAAAAATAATTAAAAAAAATTTTTTTTGGCTGCACCGTGCAGCATGTGGGATCTTAGTTCCCAGTCAGGGATCAAACCCATGCCCCCTGCATTGGAAGTGCAGAATCTTACCCACTGGACTGCCAGGGAAGTCTCGTTTTTTTCCTTTTTTTAAAAAAAATTGAAGTATAGTTGGTTTACAATGTTAGTTTTAGTTTCGGGTGTACTGCAAAGTGATTCCGTTTTATTTCAGATTATTTTCCCTATTAGATTATTAGAAGATATTGACTATAGTTCCCTGTGCTATACAATGGGTCTTTGTTGGTTATCTATTTTATACTTAGTAGTGTGTATATGTTAATCCGAAACTCCTAATTTATCCCTCCCTCCCACTTTCCCCTTTTGTAGCCATAAATTTGTTTTCTCTGTCTGTGAGTCTATTTCTGTTTCCAGTTCACAGATTTCTTATATCCTCGAATGGCACAAGAGGCCAGGAAGGTCTCTTTTATAAGAGCGTTAATCTCATTCATGAGGGCTTGGCCCTCATGATCTAATCACCTGCCAAAGGCCCCCACCTCCTAGTATGATCACGTTGGACGTTAGGATTTAGGATTTCAACATATGAATTTAAGCCTGGGTGGGTGGGGGTAGGGGGAACACAGCCATTCAGGCCATAGAACTTCTTTATTTTTACTTTAAAAAAATACGGCTATTCGAAAAATTTAAATTACACACGTGGCTCACATTATATTTCTGTTGGGCAGTGCTGTATTATAATTACCCTCATTTCTCAGAGGAGCAAATCGAGGCACAGAGAGGTTAAGTAACATGCCCAGCGTCCTCCAGCTGGTGAGTAGCAGAGTTGAGATCTGAATCAAGAACAGGTGTCTCCACTACCATATGATTCAGCAATCCCACTCCTGGGCATATATCCAGAGAAAACCGTAATTCGAAATGATGCATGCACCCCAACGCAGCACAATTTACAATAGCCAAGACATGGAAGCAACCTAAATGTCCATCAACATGGACATGGAATGGATAAAGAAGATGTGGTACATATGTACAATGGAATACTACTCAGCCATAAAAAAGAACGAAATAATGCCATTTGCAGCCACATAGATGGACCTAGAGATTGTCATACTGAGTGAGGTAAGCCAGACAGAGAAAGGCAAATATCATGATATAGCTTATATGTGGAATCTAAAAAAAAATGGTACAAATGAACTTATTTACGAAACAGAAATAGAGTCACAGATGTAGAAAACAAATTTATGGTTACCAGTGGGGGAAGCAGCCGGGGTAAGGGGGAGGGATAAATTGGGAGATTGAGATTGATGTATACACACTACTGTATATACAATAGATAATTAATAAGGACCTACTGTATAGTACAGGGAACTCTAGTCAATACTCTGTAATGACCTATATGGGAAAAGAATCTAAAAAAGAGTGGATATATGTATAACTGATTCACTTTGCTGTACAGCAGGAACTTACACAACATTGTAAATCAACTATACTCCAAAAAAAATTAAAGAAAAAAAAAAAGAACAGGTGGCTCCAAAGCCAGTGTACTTAGCCACTGTCATGGCCCCCAAATTCCTCATACATCAGTAGGGAAAGTCTAGGGAAGGATATCTGAGGATCAGAGACCCCAGCCCCCCCACACCAGGAGGGAGCCCTTGCACCAAGGTTGTCTGCACTGGACAGAGAAAGCCAAGAGCTGAACAACACGTTTGGACTTGTCTGTCTCTCCCCGACAGATTCACATCCAGGGCGAATCTTCAGCTTCCTCCTGTGGAGCCCAGTCCCATAGCAAGAGGGAAGTATCTGCCAACATCAAGTGGAAGAAAAAGTGACGTGTGGAACAAAACACAATTGTGTTTCTGGATGATTGGGTTTAAAGTAAACAAAACTCTCTCTCTCTCTCTCTCTCTCTCTCTCTCTCTCTGAATGTGGTTGGCCCTAGAGACAGAGCTAAGGGTACCACCCAGCTTCCAGGGACACCTGTTATCAGCAGAAAGGTCATCAGCTGGTCAGAGTGAATACCTTTCCTGGGACTTCAGGGGCCAGCCTCTCAGGAAAAAGATAAAGAGGAATGTTACCTCTTTGCCTTGCCTGTGGAGTCCTCCTATTTAAGGCCACACTCACCTATCACTAAAGCCAAACTGATCTGTGATCAGAGATGTTCACACCCAGACTCACTCGTCCCAAACCTGCACTACACACCTAGCTGCTCACAGGTCCTCACCCCCCACAGGTATGCTCCCTCAGGGACACGTAGACTCAGAAACATACCTCCACAGGAATTTCACACAAACCCATCCCCTTGGAAACATACTACACTGTTATTTCTCTCTACAACTGCACATTTCAAAGACGTACACAACCAGAAACAGACGGTAGGAGTCCTCTGTAATTATTAAATCTACCCTGACAGATCACAAGTTACCCCATGTCTGTTACAGAAAACTCTAACTCAAAAAGATACATGCACCCCAATGTTCACTGCAGCACTATCTACAATAGCCAAGACATGCAAACAACTAAATGTCCATTGACAGATGAATGGATAAAGAAGATGTGGTACATATATACAATGGAATATTACTCATTCATAAAAAAGAATGAAATAATGCCATTGGCAGCAACATGGATGGACCTAGAGATTATCATACCAAGTGAAGTAAGTTGGAAAGAGAAATACAAATACCCTATGATATCATTTTTATGTGGAATCTAAAACATGACACAAATGAACCTATCTACAAAACAGAAACAGACTCACAGACATAGAGAACAGACTTGTGGTTGCCCAGGGGAAAGGGGTGGGGGGGGAGGGGTGCATTGGCAGTTTGGGATTAGTAGATGCAAAGTATTATATATAGAATGGATAACAACAAGGTCCTACTGTATAGCACAGGGAACTATATTCAATATCCTATGATTAAACCCTAATGTAAAGAATATGAAAAGAATATATATATGTAAAACTGAATCACTTTGCTGTACTGTAGAAATGAACACAACACTGTAAATCAACTATTCTTCAGTAAAATAAATTTTAAAAAAGAGTCAAGAAAAAAACAACAACCAAATATGTGGACCCTGTGTTCTTGTATTCAAAGAAACCAATTGTAAAAGCAATATCAGAGATAACAGGAGCATTCCAACATGGACTGGGTGTTTGATGATGTTTAGGAAGCATCATTAATTTTTTGATGTGTGACGATGGCAAGAGCTGCAGTGGGCGCAAGATGGCCCCAAATTCTTCCTCCCATCGAGAGGTGGGCTCAGCTGCGTGAATTGTTTTAGCCAACTCAGAACGTGGCAGAAGTGGCACCGTGAGACTTCTGAAGCTGAGTCTTAGGACATCTGTAGCTTCCATTTATGCGGGCTTGGAACGCTCCCTCTAGGAATCCATCAACCATGCTGTGAGAAGCCCAAGCCAAGTGGAGGAGAGTCAAGATGCTCTGGTCAATAGCTCCACTGACAACCAGCACCAAACTCCCACCCACGGGAGGGAACCATCTGGAAGGTCCAGTCCAGTCAATGCTTCACATGACTGTAGCTTCAGCTAACACTTTGTGGCCAGAAGAATTTCCCGCATCAGCCCAGACAAATCATGGGACCATGAAATGTTGGATGGTGGTTGTTTCAAGCTGCCACATTTTGGAGTTTTTTGTTTGCTTGCTTGTTTTTTACATAGCAATTGACAGCAGTAATAATGTTAACAAGCAAAGATAAACAAGTTCTCCTTGGGTACTGTTGGTAGGAAGGTAAATTGGTGCAGCCACTATGGAAAACAGTATGGCGGTTTCTCAAAAAGTTAAAAATAGCACTACCATATGATCCAGCAATTCCGCTTCTGGGTATTTATCTGAAGGAAATGAAAACACTAAATCAAAAAGATATCTGTGGGACTTCCCTGGTGGTGCAGTGGTTAAGAATCCGCCTGCCAATGCAGGGGACATGGGTTCGAGCCCTGGTCGGGGAGATCCCACATGCCGCGGAGCAACTAAGCCCATGCGCCACAACTACTGAGCCTGTGCTCTAGAGCCTGCAGGCCACAACTACTGAGCCCATGTGCCACAACGACTGAAGCCCACGTGCCTAGAGCCCTGCTCCACAACAAAGAGAAGCCACCGCAACGAGATGCCCGTGCACTGCAACGAAGAGTAGCCCCCACTCTCCGCAACTAGAGAAAGCCCACACAGCAACAAAGACCCACCACAGCCACACACACACACACAAAATAAAATAAAATAAAGTGCAAATTTTGTTTAAAAAAAAAGATATCTGCACACCCATGTTCCCTGTAGCATTATTTACAATAGCCAAGATATGGAAGCAACCTAAGTGTCCATCGATGGATGAATGGATAAAGAAAATGTGATATATATATATGTGTGTGTGTGTGTGTGTGTGTGTATACATATATATACATATATATACACATATATATATAATGGAATATTATTCAGCTGTAAAAAGAAGGAAATCTTGCCCTTTGCAACAACATGGATGGATCTTGAGGGCATTATGCTAAGTGAAATAAGTCTGACAGAGAAAGACAAATATCATATGATCTCACTTGTATGTGGAATCTAAAAACAAAACAATAACTCAGAGATACAGAGAACAGATTGATAATTGCCAGAGGCAGGGGGTAAGAGATGGGCAAAATGTGTGAAGGGGATCAAAAGATACAAACTTCCAGTTTTTAAATAAACAAGTCCTGGGAATGTAAAGTACAGCATGGTAACTATAGTTTATAATAATGGATTGTATATTTGAAAGTTGCTAAGAGACTAGATCCTAAAAGTTCTCTTCACAAGAAAAAAAAATTGTAATTATGTGGGGTTATGGGTGTTAGCTAGGCTTACTGTGGTGATCCTTTGCAATATATACAAATATTGAACCTTTATGTTGTACACCTGAAACTAATATAACATGTTAATTATGTTGCAATTAAAACGTAAAAAAAAATAAATTCTTACTCTCAAATATATTCACAGACATTCAGTCTCCTCAACCAAAACACACTTTTCTAACAGATACTCTACACAGGAACCCCCAGCTCCCTGAATGTACACCCACAAATAAGCAACACAAGGAACTGACCCCCAGATACTGAATGACCCCCAGGCAAACCGTAGCATCACTCACCCACTGATCAGCACATAGATTTAACCACAAAGAGGACAGAAGTTTGTATATTGACATATACCAATTCATGGACATGCCCACACTCCCTTAACTACCCATACATATGTACACCAAGATCTTAGTGAGGAGACAAATATACATGAGACCAAGGGCGTTGACAGACAAGCAGGGAATGTTCTGATCCCTCTCAAACTCTAGCCAGGGACACTTCACTCATTCATTTATTTATTCTTTCAACAAATACATATTGAGTGCCTACTGTGTGCCAGGAACTGTTTTAAACATTTAGGAAACATCAACAAGCAAAACAAAGATTCCTGTCTTGGAGGGTATCAAAAGTAAAAAGTCCTGGGATATCTTGTACCAGAAAGTAAGGAAGTGCTCATATATTAATGGGGACATGTTGATAGGACAAAGGAGGCATCCTGGAAGAGCTCCTATTGGCTAAAGCTGAGATCATTTGAGCATCAGCATAAATAATGATAGCAACCAATGATACTCCATTGAATGCACTAAGAATCAAGAGTTTATGCTAACATAAATTAATAATGAATAATATTTACCTAAATGAAGGAAAAGAGAAAGCTTTCCTCACAGTAGAATACCAGCCAATAAATGCAGAAGAAATGGTAGAGCTAGAAAACCAACATGTTGCAACCATCTGTTGAATAACAGATTCAACAAGAATCATCAATGTCTTCTGTGATGGTTAAGTGTATGTGTCAGTTTGACTTAACCACGAATGCCCACATGTTTGGTCAACATGATTCTGGATATTTCTGTTAGGGTGTTTTTGGATGAGATTAACACTTGAAATGGTAGACCAAGTAAAGCAGATTGCCCTCCCTAAAGTGGGTGGGCCTCATCCAATCAGTTGAAAGACTAAAGAGATCAAAAGCCTGACCTTCCCCCAACTAAGACAGAATTCCTCCTGCCTAACTAGCTTTGGAGCGAGACATGAGCTTTTTCCAGCCTTTGCACCCAAACTGAAACATTGGTTGTTCCTGCGTCTCAAGGCTTTCTTACGGGAACCACGTCATTGGCTCTCCTGGTGCTCAGACCTTCAGACTCAGACTGGAACTTATACCATCTGTTCTCCTGGGTCTCCAGCTTCCTGACTCACCCTACAGATTTTGGAACTTGTCAGCTTCAATAACTGTGTGAGTCAATTACTTAAAATCTCTCTTTCATTCTCTCTCTCTCCACTGAGCTCTATTCTCCTGTACCAGACTGCTTGACATCTCTTTGCGGATGCCTACGAGGCATCTCCAACCCTGGATGTGTAGAACAAAACTTCAGTTGAATGTTTGCTTCCACCTAAAATTCATATATTGAAGCTCTAACCCCCAGTGTGGTGGTATTTGGAGATGAGACCTTTGGGATCCATTTAGGATTAGATTAGGTCATGAGGGTGGGGTCCTCATGATGGGATTAATGGTCTTATAGGAAAAGATTCTCTCTCTTTTCTCCACGAAGGCACAGAGGAAAGGCCATATGACAACATAGTGAGAAGCTAAGAAGATAGCCACCTGCAACCCAAGGAGTGAGCTCTCACCAGACACCAACGCTGCTGGCACCTTGATCTTGGACTTCCAACCTCCAGAACTATTAGAAAATAAATTTTGATTGTTTAAGCTACTCAGTCCATTTTGTTCTGGCAGTCTGAGAAGACTAAGACATTCAGATTCTCCACTGCTGCCGAAAATTGTCTCTCTTCTCAGCCAAATTCATCACTGTGTCCTTAGCATCTGAAGCTGTCCTGGAACACCGTGAAGCCATTCCTCCAAGGAGTGGTAATCCCAGGGCTCAGCATAAAGCGTGGCATATAGAAGGTCTTTTAGTGCTCTGAGACTCAAATTCCAATATGGTGAGGGTATGTGGGGGTTTCCTCCCACACCTACAAGCAGTTCTCAGACACCAGCAGATTTCAACTCAATTCAACTCAATTCTGACACTATCTCCCCAGGGGTAGCATCAGGTTAAGCGTTCAGTTCTACAAGACTGCCCGCCTCCCCGCCCCCACCCCCTTCAGAAGCACAGTCGTTACCTGTGCTTCCAGCCAACTGGCTATAAATCAGAGGTTCCCATGACCCCTTTTTGGGGTTTGAGTAATTTGATAGAAATGATGGCACACAAAACTCAAAGAAATAGTTTACTTACTAGATCACCAGTTTATTATAAAAAGATAAAACTTAGGAACAGCCAGATGGAAGAGATGCACAGGCCAATGTATTGCGAAAGGATGCAACTTCTACTCTCTCTCCAGGCTTGCCATTTTCCCCAAATCTCCTCTGACCCAGAAACTCCAAACCCTGTCCTTTTGGGTGTTTATGGACACTTCATTACATAGGCCTGACTGACTAAATCATTGGCCATCGGAGACTGATTCAACCTCCAGCCCCTTACCTCTCCCCCTCTAATCAACAGTTAGGTGTCCTTGGCAACCAGCCCCCATCCTTAGGTGAGGACCAAAAGTCACCTCATTAACGTAACAAAAGACAACTTGATCACTTTCAACACTTCCAAGGGTTTTAGGAGCTCTGTGCCAGAAACTGGATGAAGACCTAATATATACTTCTTATTATAAATTACAATATCACAGAAGGCTAGCTGGGTGGTTGGCTGGTGACAAAGATTCTTTGCTTGACCAAACTTTAATCAGACTTCAGAAACTTCTCATAGCCGCATGTGTGCACTTCCTTGGAAAATTATATTTTAGCAAGAACCTCTCCGCCCTGATCACTTTCAATATCTAATGCCTAATATAGTAATATAATATAATAATATCTATTATCTAGCTGGTTTTGCCAAAATCCTCCTTGCCCCTGATGTTTCCTCTTAGTAATTTTTTATCCATTGACCCTGCCCCACCCCCATCCTGCTCTTTAGCTATAACTTTCCACTGGCCCATGTTGTTTATGGAGTTAAGCCCAATCTCACTCCCCGAGTGGAAAATTCATTCACAGTGGGCCCTATACCTGATAGTCCTCCCCTTGTGTAAAGTCTTTTTTACCACGTTTTAAAAATGTCATTAAGTATTTTTTTTCTTTAACACTGGCAGAATATATGAAGGAAGGAAGGAAGGAATGAGCAACCTTTCAAAAATAGGTGTGCCAGCCATTACCTTTACCTAGGGATGCTAAGCAGACTGGAGAGATAGATTGATGAATGGAAAGAAGAAACTAAAGTTCATAGTCAGCAATGAAAGTAGGTCTGGGAAAATCTGCCCCAGGGTAGGAGGGGAGGATACTGTGCCACCTTCCAATGCAGTGCTCTGCCTTAGAAATATGAGCCCCAAATGCCATATAGATAATTTAAAATTTTCTACTGTTAAAAGAAAAAATATTCCAACACTTGTTAAAATGGTGAGGACTACTTTATTTAATAGAAGAATTCCAGTAGGGGAGAGAGAACAGGGTTAACTCAGAATACAATAGGACAAGTGGGGATTTATAGCCAAGGAGTAGGGTCAGGGGGGTCCATGCACGGAAAAATCACTGAGGAGACTTCAAGGGGAGGGGGATTCCTCCTTAACTGGCCTACCAGGATTCTTGCTAAAGGTAGGTCAAAGATTTGTACAGCAAAGGTGAGGGATGAGGAAACTGATCAGATGTCAGGGATGATCAGATATCAAGGATGGGGGGATTCTTGATAAACTGCCTTAGCCAGATTCTTGCTAAGACTGGGCTAGGCAGCCTTGACAAGGATAGAATGGAAACAGAAAGCCAAGGTCAAGGTCAACTCAAGAAGAGGACTCCGAAGAGCCTGACTAAAGTTTGATCGAGAAGAGGGTTTTTGTCACGATTATGATATTAGTTCAAATGATGTGTTTTATTGAACCTGACATTTCCAAAGTAGTATCGTTTTGACTTAATATCAACGTCAAAAAAAGTGTCAATGAGAAATTTTGCATTCCTTTACTCTGTTTAATTTTTTTAACTAAGCCTTTGTCTCACGCTCGGTTTGGACCAGCCACATATCAAGGGCTCAGTAGCCAGGGGAAGCTAGTGGCTATCTTAGTGGACTGCACAGCTCTGGCAAATGGACTCAGACTGCAGATGCAGCCTAGAAAGAACACAAGAGCCATCAGAGGGAAGCCAGGGGGAGCCAGGCAAACTGGAAAGAGAGGGAGCTGCCCCCAGCAAGCTGAGAACGCTGGGCCAGGGATGGAAAGAAAGGATATTTCAACTCTAGAGACCTCAACGAAGGTACCAGGTGGAGAACAGCCCTCACCCTGAGGACCAGATCTGTTATTACCTCCCTCCAGGAGCTTGAACCCACCAACAGAAGACTTTTAGGCAGGAGATGTCAGAAATCCAATGACTCTGTGATTCTGCTTCCAACACACCCGCCTCAGGTAAATTCCTGGCTGGTTTCATTCCACTTTCCTTCTGTCACTCACTATCCCTTTAGTTCCACCTGTTGTTATATATTTGCATCTTTGTTTAATATCCGTCCCTGCTTCCAGAATTTCAGCTCCAGGAACATGGAAGACTGTGTCTGTTTTGTTGAACCAGAAAGAGGCTATTAATTTGGGTATATTTCCTATGTGCTCTGACTCAGTTTTACTGATCTGGAAAATGGAGATGAGCATGGCTGCCACATTGGAGGGCTGTAGAGGTCATTAAATGAATTAATATCTTCTTTAAATCCCTCTGTGCATGCCCCAACCATAATGAGCGCTGAGTAAAAAGGATCTGTAGTTATCTTTCTTACTTGCCCCTTCCCCAACCTCACACATCTCAACAGATCCAGGATCTCCCAGTTCTTCACCTTCCATACCTACCTGGCCCCAGAGCTTCCTCTCACAGGCCTCTTGGACCATCTGACAAGGATGGAGGACATTTCCCATCACTCAAGAGCAAAGCCACACTTTCCCTGCTTCCATGAACGTGATAAAAAGCGTATGCTTGTTCCTTTTATCTACTGAGGGTTTTCACCCCACAGACCCTTCTGAAAATACTAATTTGTGGCACTGCTTAATTTCTCTTCTCAACCACCTGAATTCCCTGCATGCACGTACCCCATTTCCAGTGACCTGTCCATCAGCAAATCCTTCAAGGTCTTTAAAATCTATTCACAAGTCGACCGCTTCTCACTACCTCCCAAGCCCAGTCATCATCCTCTTTCTCCTGGATGATCACAGTAGCCTCCTAACGGCCTCTCTGCCTTCTACCCTTGCCCCCACCAATCTATTCTCCAGGCAGCAGCCAGAAGAACATTGTTTAAAAATAAGAATCAGAGCACCATGGGCCAAGCTTTATGGCCCTGCATTTCGGTCAGTGTAAAAGCCACATCCCTTACAATGACCTATGAGGACCTATTAATTTATCTCCCCACCCCAACCCCCAGCCTGTGTCCCTCCCCTAATTCCTTCTCTCCCACTCATTCACTGTGCCTTACTCTGATCTCGTTACTGTTTCTTAAACTCAGTCCTGCCTCAGGGCCCTTGCACCTGCTGTTCCCACTGCCTGAAACATCCTTTTGCCAAATACCTACATGAGTCCATTCTCACCCCGGTCAGTCCTCAGCTCAGATGTCACCTCTTCAAGAACCATCCCTACACCCCTGTCACCCACTGTCTCTCTTCTCTTTTTCCCAAAGCATTAGTACCACCAGTCATGATATATTTCCTTGCTCGTTTGTCGACCCCTTCTTCTCTGGAACATCAACTCCAGGACGGCAAAGGCAATGTCCATTTTGCTCACCACTACATTCCCAGTGCAGTGCCTAGCACACAGTATGCTCGATGAATGTTTGTGGAATGAATAAATGATGGAAAAGGGCTTCTACTCAAATTCTTCTCTCCTGTCCTCTTTCTCCCCTTCACCCCAGATCTTTCTCCTCCTCTTAGCCACCCCCAAATGTCCTCCCTTACCTTTCCTCTCCTGCTGAAGACAGATGTGGACCTGGACCCGCCCCACGGACCTAGACCTTCAAACCCCACCTCTGTCACCTGCTGGTTATGTTTCTTGGCAAGTTGTTTAATCCTTCTGAGCCTTGGTTTCTCTGACTACCAAACATACACAAGTGAGCAGTTGCAATAATATTTCTTACCTAAATATGACTAATAATTATAAAGATATACATAATCATTAATCATAATAGTTATACCACCTCTTATATTGACCTCTGAATCTGTACTTAGCATATTATAGATAATCAATAAACATTTATTGAATGAATGAATGAAGGAATGGTTATTGAACTTTTGTGGGGGGAGATTGTGGACCCCAGTGAGAACTAACAGATACACACATAACATTACACACAATTCAAAAGACGTCAGTTTCCTTTCATAATTCCACCCAAAACCCTTTGCCAAAGGTTTTTCCCACCATGGGGAATTGTTTCTATTTTCTCAAGCATCACAAAGATTTCTTAGGCATCAGGGTCCATTCCTCCCTCAAAAGCTGATGTCACAGCCTCTCCATAACCTAAGGCAACGTTTACCACTCTCTCCTCATCTAATCTCCTGAAATTGGGGTCGGTCTTGTTATCTCTGTGTGGACAATGGTAATAATCCAACAGTATTATTATCATCAACAACAGATTTTATTGAGCACTTGCGATGTGATAGTCCCTGTTCTAAGCACTTCTAATCATAGCAATGCATTTATACCTCGAACAAGCCCCTAAGGATTTCTCTAAGTGGATGTTCAGGAGGAGAAGGGAGGCAGAGGGAGAGAGGAGGAGCCAGTCCACTCAGGGGAGAGAGACCAGTTCACATAGGGCCGTGGTCTGACTTTGGTGATGTCACACACCTTTGGAAGCTCTCAGAGGCCAAAGGCATCCTAACATCCTTGTTATACAAATTCTTCTGGAGAAGATGCATTGTCAGCACCAGAAATTGGCACCCATAGTAAGACCTTCCTTGAAGTAAGAGTTTAAGCAAGTCCCTGGCCCAACAGTGCTGCAACGAGGTCAGAAAGAAGGCACTGAGGTGCAATCCTGATTCCACCCTTGGCCAGGTGCGTGGGCTTCTCTGAGCCTCAGTTTTCTCATCTGTAAAGTGGGAATGACAATAATAAAACCTTCCTCCAAAGGTTCTCGTAAGGGCTTTGTGAGAAGGACCATGGGCATTGGTCCCAGCAAATGGTTTTTGCTCAATAGTTGTGGGCTGCTCTTTTGACTGGCATAAACCAAAGGGCAAAGGGCTTTTTAAAAAGCCAAAGGGCTTTTTAAAGAACTATATTGCTCTCTAAATGAAGCCTTCAAATCCTCAGTCTGTTGCTCAATTTGTGGCTGGTTCCAATCACTCCTTATAGCTAAACTTTTACCCCTCCCTTCGGTGCCACCCCCCCTTCACATACCCTGCATTCCAGCAAAATTGGCCAGTGCACCACAGGCCAGACACACCTGGTGATGTCTACCCCAAGACATTTGCTTAGCCTTTCACCTGAAGAGACCTCATGGTAGAGTGAATAGGCAACAGCATCAGAATTTAACAATCTTGGACTTTATCCCAGTTACACCTTGCAGATGCTGTTGATCTTTAGCAAGTGACAAAACCTCTCTGATCTTCAGTTTCTTCATATGTAAGTATAGAGTGGATAATTTACACTCTGTATGAATCTAAATTTGTAAACTTTACAGATTACGAATGAGAGTTAAAAGGGGATGGGAAACTCATCTGGACCAGGGATGTCTATTACTAATCATTATTATTAGTGTAAAATAAATAATAATATTAGATGCTAATTAGTGTTATTACATATAAGTATATAATAGATTATTATAATTATTATAGCATATAATTATACATAATTTATAACAGTAAATAATTATCATAGTAAAATAAATTTAATGTTAATAACTAGATGTTAATTAATGTTATATTATGTTAGAATATAATTATAATAATAGGTTATTATAATTATATATAATAATACATGATTATATAATTACATAACATTTATAATATATAATAATATAATATATTACATTTATTATATATACTAGGTATTTGTTGTATATATTTAATTATATATTATAAATATTACATAATATAATACATAATTATTAAATTATATAATATATTATTATATAAATATATAATAGTATTAATAATAGATATTAATAATTATTTGTATTAATAACTTATAGATATTAAATGCTTTTACAATGTTAATAAGCATTTACCATGTGCCAGGCACTGTTCCAAAAGCTCTACATATATTGTCATGGAATTCTCACAACAACCCTTTGATGTCAGTACTATTGTTAAACAAAGCCATTTTACAGATGAGGAAACTAAGGCAAGGAGAGGTAGAGTACCTAGCCCAAGGTCACACAACTAGGAAGTAGCAAAGCAGGGTTTTAAACCCTGGAAGTCTCACTCCAGAGCATTGCTCTCCAATAGACCACTGGAGATTTCAGCAGCAATAGACATGTTTTGTACCATCGATAGAGTAACCACCAGTCCCACACAGCTACTGAGCTCTTGAGAAGTGTCTACTATGGCTGAGGAACGTAATTTTTATTTTTATCTAATTTTTATTAATTTAAATAAAAACAGCCACATGTGACTAGAGGCTATCGTATTGAGAAGCAGACTTTTGGACCATTTCTCTGAACCACACACTTCACCTCCTGACATATAGTGTCTGTGATTGAACAAGCTGTAAGAAAAGCAAACTTTGTATAAGAAATGTGGAGGAATAAACTTGACTTCTATAAAGAAATACTTCTTGTGTTCCTGGGAATATGAGACTCCCATTTCCCACTTGACTTGGAGATGCTGACTCTAAACAAATATTTCACCTTCTCCTAAACTTTATTCCAAAGAAGAACCAGCAGTGCAACTGTGAAGAGGAGGGAAATTGGGTCCTCCAACTCAGCATCCAGGGGGCAACAGCGAGTGGTGGGAACAGAGGCAACTTGAAAACCTCCTTCTGCTCCAACTAAAGGAACAGGTGCTGCTCTGCTTCTGCTGGGAGGTACACCTATGATGGCTGGAACTTCAAGCTTTTTTAAAAAAAATTGGAAACCTGGAAAGTTTATGGACTACCAGAGTTTGAAATATTGAGGAATACAAATATTTTTAAGACACTGTGCAGCGAAGCAAACACATCATCTTTAGGCCTGAATCAAGGCCTAGGCCATCATTTCAAAACTTTTGATTTTAATTCCCTGGCGGTCCCGTGGTTAGGACTCCACGCTCTCACTGCCAAGGGCCTGGGTTCAATCCCTGGTTGGGTAACTAAAATTCCACAAGCTGCGTGGCATGGCTTTTGATATTAATCAATGGTTCTCCATCCTGGCTGTGCATTAAAATCTCCTGCGAAAGCTTTTTTAAAAGAAGAATACCAGTCTGGGGTGGAGTGCTGATGTAGAACTGTTTTCAACGCTTCCAGGCATTCAGATATGCTTGAGAGACCCTGATTTAAATGCCTCGACTCTTCATCCAATAAACATTTGTTGCATGTCCCTGTGCTGTATTTTGTGACAGGGACAAAATAGGCGCTTGATAAATGGGATAGAAATGTAGAAAATCAGGCACCTCACTTTATCTCTCTCTCTTCTTTTTTTTTTTTCTTGGCGCTACGCGGACCTCTGACTGTTGTGGCCTCTCCCGTTGCGGGGCGCAGGCTCCAGACGCGCAGGCTCAGCGGCCATGGCTCACGGGCCCAGCCGCTCCGCGGCACGTGGGATCTTCCCGGACCGGGGCACGAACCCGTGTCCACTACATCGGCAGGCGGACTTTCAACCACTGCGCCACCAGGGAAGCCCCCTCTCTTCTTTTAAATTTTCCACTCCTCACGTCTGTCACCCCCAGTGGAAAGTGGGAGGAGGAAGACAAAGAGGACAAGCTCTCGTTTACTCCCATCCTTTTCTCTCTGCATTTTCACTGACATTTGAGGCCTGAAACCGCCCGGAGGCCTGGAGTATATGAATGACTTCCTGGCACGCCTTGGGAAGACTTGAGTAGTTCTGACATTCTTTAATCCTCATCAAACAGGATTGGTCAAGAGGCTTACAACACTGTAGAAAGCCTCCAGATAACTTCCTGCTGTGAGACCACAAAAGCAGCCCTGGGGACAAAACAATAAAGCAGTACGGACTGGGGTGTGGGGAGGTTCCCCCTCCTTTGCATGCAGGGAGCATTCATTTTTCTTTCAAAGACTGCAGAGGAGCAAAAAAAAAAAAAACAAAAACAAAAAAAACAACCAAACAAACAAAAAAAATTGTGAGCTGGAACAATAGAAACTTGAAGATAGAAATTTTCTGGCTTTGAGCCAAGGGCTGTGTTCCCCTCGGGCTGCTTAGAGCTGAGTCACCTGGGGCTCCCTTGAAATGAAACTTGGTTTTAAAGATCCCAACTCTTCAAAGGCAGACATGACCACATTTACTTAGATAATTTCTCTCCCATTGGTTTTATCTGATATTTGAGCTCTGAAGTGGGAGCTTGAGGCTGGGGGTATAAGCTAAGAAGCCCCTGGCCACCCCCAGCCAGGCTTTCTGTTTTGTTATAAGCCATGTCCAGAGCTCAGAAAGGTCTCAGTACTGCCCTTCTCTGCTCAAAAATCTGCTACCCATCTGCGTATCCATCCAATAAATATGTACTGAGTGTCTCACATAGGCTAAATTCTATGCTAGAACCTAAGGATTATATCATTATTACTATCGTAACAGCAAAAACAGCAGACGCTTAAACGTATAGTCCCTATTCTGTGTCCCCTACATGTTCTAAGAGTTGTTTATTTAATCCTTATTGAAACTCTTCTATGTTCCTCTTCTTATGGAGGAAGAAACAGAGGTTCAGAGAGGCCCCGTGTCACACATCTGAGCTGGGATTCCAGTCTAGGCTGTGGGGCCTCAGATGGGTGCCACTGTCATGGAACATATAGTCTAGTGAGGGAAGCATAATCATTAAACAAACAAGGTAATTTTAAGTATTTTGGTGCTCTGAGGATTCTAAAACAGAGTATTCCTGATTTATTTTTGTAAAAGAAGCCGGTCACAACTTGGATGATGAGAAGGAGCCGGCCCTGGGGGGAGAGAGAGAACACTCAGGCAGAGCAAAACGACAAGTGCAAAAGCCCTGGTGCCTGGCTCCAAGTTGCAAAATTACCTCCTGGCCCAGTGGTCCAAACTTCTCCAGAAACAGCAAAGGCCAGTGTAGCTGGAGGAAGGGGCTAAGAGGTGGGAGAGGGCTTCCCTGGTGGCGCAGTTGTTGAGAATCTGCCTGCCAATGCAGGGGACACGGGTTCGAGCCCTGGTCTGGGAAGATCCCACATGCCACAGAGCAACTAAGCCCGTGAGCCACAACTACTGATCCTGTGTGTCTGGAGCCTGTGCTCCGCAACAAGAGAGGCCACGACAGTGAGAGGCCCGCGCACGGCGATGAAGAGCGGCCCCCTCTCACCGCAACTAGAGAAAGCCCTCGCACAGAAACGAAGACCCAACACAGCCAAAAATATAAATAAATAAATGAATTAATTTTTTAAAATTTGCTATCTTAATCATTTTTAAGTACACAGTTCAGTGGCATTAAGTACATTCACACTGTCGTGCACCCATCACCACCGTCCATCCCCAAAACGTTTTTCATCTTCCCGAACTGAAACTCTGTCCCCATTAAACACTAATTCCCCATCCCCCTCCCCCAGCCCCTGGCAACCCACCAGCCTACTTTTTGTCTCTGTGAATTCGACTCCTCTAGGCACCTCCTATAAATGGAATTGTACAATATTTGTCCTTTTGTGTCTGGCTTATTTCACTTAGCATACTGTCCTCATGTTGAAGCAGGTGTCAGAAATTCCCTCCTTTTTCAGGACTAATATTCCATTCTGTATTTATACATTTTATATACATCCATTCATCTCATCTGTTAACAGACATTTGGGTTGCTTTCACATTTTGCCTATTACGAATAATGCTGCTATGAACATGGGTGTACAAATATCTGTTCATGACCCTGCTTTCAATTCTTTTGGGTATATATCCAGAAGCAGAATTGCAGGATCTTACGGTAATTCTATTTTTAAATTTTTGAGGAACTGCCATACCATTTTCTGTATCTTACATCCCCACCAACAGTGCACAAAGATTCCAATTTCTCTACATCCTCATGCATACTTGTTTGGGTTTTTTTTTTTTTTGTATTTTATTTATGTATTTATTTTTATAGTAGGCATCTTAATGGGTATGAAGTGGGGGGCTAATTCTTTTCATATCATGTCATTTTGAATAAAGGTGCCCTGGATTCTACCGTTTGAGTCCTGTACTTGATCTTCCTTCCAACACAGACTGCTTTTTGCTCTTAGCCAATTTAGTCCAACAGTTCCCCAGAGCTGCATCTTTAAGCCTGCTTGACCTTTAGAATCCCCGGACGATGCTTCCATTATGAAACTCACAGAGTACCAGGCATTGTTCTGCCAGCCTTTCAGAGCCTTAGCTCAGTGCTTTTCTAAGTGGTCTCCGGACCATCAGCATCACTAGAGATGCTGTAATGTCAGTTCTCCAAACCCACCCCAGACCTACTGAATTAGAAACGTTGGTGGTGGGGCTCAGCCCTCTGTACTGTAAACCTCTGCCCCACAGGTGACGCACCCTACCATTTGAAATCTACTCTGTTAGTTCATCAAATCCCCCAGACAAACTCATTTTAAGGGTGAGAAAACTGAGACTTGCATGGATGGTAAAAGAACTTGCCCAAGGTTTCTTCCCTGGAAATGTTTTTTAACTGACAGATTTACTTTTTTATTTTTTTATTGAAGTGTAGTTGATGCACAATGTTGTGTTAGTTTTAGGTGTGCAGCAAAGTGATTCAGTTATATGTACATATATAATATATGTATTGTTTTTCAGATTCTTTTCCCTTGTAGGTTATTACAAAATATTGAGTATAGTTCCCTGTGTTATATAGTAGGTCCTTGTTGGTTATCTGTTTTATATGTAGTTGTGTGTTTATGTTAATCCCAAACTCCTAATTTATCCCTCTCTTCTCCCTGGAAATTTGAGTTCAGCAAGTGGGAACCAAAAATCTGGATTTCAACACCTCCTTTTCCTATTCTCCACCCCCTTGTACACAGGGGTGATTCTTATGTGGGCAAGACTGGGGCCCCATGTCTCAGAGGAAGGCCTCTATGAGCTTTCTGGCTGGCACAGATTCATACAGGTATTGGTTTTCGTTTTCTGTGTGTGTGTGTGTTACGCGGGCCTCTCACTGCTGTGGCCTCTCCCGTTGCGGAGCACAGGCTCCAGACGCGCAGGCTCAGCGGCCATGGCTCGCGGGCCCAGCGGCTCCGCGGCATGTGGGATCTTCCCGGACCGGGGCATGAACCCGTGTCCCCTGCATCGGCAGGCGGACTCCCAACCACTGCGCCACCAGGGAAGCCCTCATTTTCTGTTTTGTTTGCAGAGTTAAGAGTGCCTCTGTTTATAAAGCAGACATGGACCCAGGCTGCAAAAGAGTGATTCTTGAAGTGTGGTTCCCTGGATGAGCCTGACCAGCCATATCAGCATCACCTGATAACTTGTTAGAAATGCAAATTCCTGGGCCCCATTCCAGACTTGCTCCCAGAAGCTGTGTTTTAATAAGCCCTGTAGGTGGTACTGATGTGCCCTCCATCTGAGAACCACTGGAGTGAAAGTTCCCTCTCACCTCACATCCCTCTGCAACGTGGATCTTGGGGACCATGAGTGGGCAGACCCCAACCTCCCTCAGTTGTTCTTTGACTTAAACCTCACCACCTGGGGCTGGGATTCCCACCCTTTGTCTCAAGCCAAGCTAGTGCAAGACCCTCTCTGACAACAGGGCTCAACTGTAAACCCACCTTCTCGGAGAAGGTTCCCTCCCACCCCACACCCCTAGCTCAGCTATCTTTACTTTCCCAATGCCTCTGTTATGAGTTTGTCTCCCCTTTGACATATGTCAATTTCATACATTGAAGTCCTAACCCTTAGGACCTCTCACAACGTGACCTTGTTTGGAAATATGGTTGGTGCTGATGTAATTAGTTAAGTCACAATGAAGTCATACTGGGGTAGGGTGGGTGTAACCGAGTAGGACCCTATGAAGTCTTCCCAGCATAGACCCCCACCCATGTCCTCCGCCTTCCTTTTTTTTTTTTTAAAACTTCTTTTTTTTCAAATTTATTTTTATTTATTTATTTTTGGCTGTGTTGGGTCTTCCTTGCAGTGCACGGGCTTCTCATTGTCGTAGCTTCTCTTGTTGCGGAGCACGGGCTCTAGGCGCGCAGGCTTCAGTAGTTGTGGCTCATGGGCTCAGTAGTTGTGGCTCACGGGCTCTAGAGCTCAGGCTCAGTAGTTGTGGCGCAGGGGCTTAGTTGCTCCATGGCATGTGGAATCTTCCCGGGCCAGGGCTCGAACCCTTGTCCCTTGCACTAGCAGGCAGATTCTTAACCACTGCGCCACCAGGGAAGACCCCGCCTTCCTTTTGTCTGTAGAAAATCTTTAGTCAAAGAGTAAATTAAAAAAAGAAAAAGTAAATTTAATCAGAGAAGAGAGAAAACGCAAAAAGAAAGGAAAACTGTCAAGCAAGACAAAATAACAATATTTTAGCCATCAAAGTCAAGGACCTTTATTTCCTCCTCCAGGGCTATAGATAATATTCTGTCCATATCCTTTGAGCTGTTTTGCAGATACTGAAACTCCCACCAGGTGGAAGAGGTTTACTGTATGTTGCCCACAGCACGTAGACTGGTTGCAACCAGAAGGTTGATGATGCTGACTCCCCATTACCTCACCACCAACCAATCAGAAGAATGTCCATGAGCTGACCACGCCCTGCTCCCTGAACACTATAAGACTCCTCACTACCCCCTCCAGGGTGGGACACACAGTCTTGAGGGCATTAGCCCAATGTGGCCCCCTTTGCTTGGCAGAGCAATAAAGCGATTTCTTTCTACTTCACCCAAAACCCTGTCTCCAAGATTTAATCCGGCACCGGTGTACAGAGGCCAAATTTTGGCAACGTGGGTCTCTAATCCAGCATGACTGGTGTCCTTATAGAAAAGAGAAATTTGGACACAGACAGGGACACATAGAAAACCATGTGAAGATGAAGACAGAGATGGAGTGAGGCTACCAGAAGCCAGTGAATGCCAAAGGTTGCCAGCAAATCACCAGAAGCTAAGAGAGAGGCATGGAACATTCTTCTTCAAAGCACTCAGAAGAAACCAACCTTGCAGACACCTTGCTCTCAGACTTCTGGCCTCCAGAGCTGTGAGACTACATTTCTGTCATTTAGGCCTCCAGTCAGTGGTACTTTGTTATGGCAGCCCCAGGAAAAGAATACAAACCTCTCATCTCTCTGTACTGTGCTTCTACTTTCCCTGTGCCATGGACCTGCTGTGTCCTCAAAGCCTGCAGGGGTACATGGCAGGGACTCAACAAATAAATGCCCAGTGAGTGACTGAATGACCCTCCCAGGGGAGGCAGAAAGAAGGTAGGACTGTGTTAAGGAAGAGGAATCTTGGACCTGGACCCACCTCCTCTGCTGTGTGGCTCTGGGAAAATCCTGATCCCCTCTGAACCTCAGTTTTCTCCTCAATAAAATGGGGCCTACATGGGCTGCCTCATGCAGCTCAATATCAAAAAAATAAATAATGACCCAATTGAAAAAAGGGCTGAAGATCTAAACAAACAGTTCTCCAAAGAAGACATACAGATGGCCGAAAACACATGAGAATGTGCTCAACATCCCTAATTACTAGAGAAATGCAAATCAGAACTACAATGAGGTATCACCTCACATCGGTCAGAATGGCCATCATCAAAAAATCTACAAAAACAGGGGCTTCCCTGGTGGTGCAGTGGTTGAGAGTCCGCCTGTCGATGCAGGGGACATGGGTTCGTGCCCCGGTCCGGGAAGATCCCACATGCTGCGGAGCAGCTGGGCCCATGAGCCATGGCCACTGAGCCTGTGTGTCCAGAGCTTGTGCTCCGCAATGGGAGAGGCCACAACAGTGAGAGGCCCGCATACCGCAAAAAAAAAAAAAAAAATCTACAAAAATAAATGCTGGAGGGGGTGTGGAGAAAAGGGAACCCTCCTACACTGTTGGTGGGAATGTAAGATGGTACAGCCGCTATGGAGAACAGTATGGAGGTTCCTTAAAAAACTAAAAATAGAACTACCACATGACCCAGCAATCCCACTCCTGGGCATATACCCTGAGAAAACCATAATTCAAAAAAACACATGCACCCTAATGTTCATTCCAGCATTATTCACAATAGCCAGGACATGGAAACAACCTAAGTGTCCATTGACAGAGGAATGGAAGAAGAAGATGTGGTACATATATACAATGGAATATTACTCAGCCATAAAAAAGAACGAAATAATGCCATTTGCAGCAACATGGATGGACCTAGAGATTGTCATACTGAGTGAAGTAAGTCAGACAGAGAAAGACAAATATCATATGATATCAGTTATATGTGGAATCTAAAAAAAAGGGTACAAATGAACTTATTTACAAAACAGAAGTGGAGTCACGGATGTAGAAAACAAAGTTATGGTTTCCAGGGGATAAGCGGGGGAGGGATAATTTGGGAGATTGGGATTGACATATACACACTACTATATATAAAATACATAGCTAATAAGGACCTACTGTATAGCACAGGGAACTCTACTCAATACTCTGTAATGACCTATATGGGAAAAGAATCTAAAAAAGAGTGGATATATGTATATGTATAACTGATTTACTTTGCTGTATACCTGAAACTAACACAATATTGTACATCAACTATACTCCGATAAAAATTTTTTAAAAAAAAGGGTCCATCAGATAAGCTGGTATCTCTAAGCTCCCTGTGTTATCATAAATCCTACTTACTGCCTCCCCTGAAGCCCACATGGAAAATGTGGTTTCTTCTGGGTCCCATGCAGAGATGGTCCTATCCATAACCCTCACCCCACTTGTGTGTGGCCTTTCCACTTCATAACAGTAACAGTCACTGCTCACTGACCTTTCAGCATGCCAGTCATCATCTCCATGACCCCATCAAATCCTCCCAACCTGCCCTGCAAGCCAAGTGCTGCTGTCATCATCATGTCCATTTTGCAGATTGGGAAAACCGAGCCTCAGAAGACCAAGTCAAGTGGCTTCAGGAGTCACAGTGAGTGACTGGTGAAGGTGGGATTCAACCTCCAAACTCAAGTCTTTGGTTGCTGTGTTTTCCACCCCCAGGCAGACTAGACCTAGGTTACAAGATGAATATTTATGGAGGGCCAACGGTGTGCCAAGCACTGTGACAGGCGCTGAGGACAAATCAGTGAACAGTTCAAAACAGTTCACTGTCCTCATGGGGCTCATAAGCTAGAGGGGGATATAGACAAATAAGTGAATCAATAACAGTGGAATGTAAAGTCAGGTGGAGAGAAGGAAAGTAAAGGGGAGAAGGGGAGGGAGAGTGGTCTTTGTTGGTGAGATGTTTGGAAACATGGAAGAAGGGATAGTTGGGTGGAGACCAAGCTGGAAAGGGAAATCCAGTGCGTTGACACTCAAGGCCATCCAAGAATGAGCCTAGGCCTTTGGGCACCTATATCACCTCCCCCACCAGAGGACCAGCACCAAAGGCCCTTACCTATGGGCAGCAGGTATCTCAGTGCCAGCAGCTCCAGGAGCCACTGCCAGCTTCCAGGGGTGCCCTGCCATGGGGCGGCCATTCAAGGCATCAGGAAGATGGGGGGGCCACTCTTGGCCCTTGGTACAGCCCCCCGGCTGAGCCCACAGACTTGTCCGGCACCTCCTCTCCAGGGCCAGGAGGCCAGGTGGCTGAGATCCGGCAGGTATCAAATGTACCCAGTCATTTTAATCCCTGTGAGGCCAGGCAGGGCTGGGAAAGATCCCCTCGCCTGTTCCCAGGCCCCGATTGTCTCCCGGGGCCCTTGGTTCAGCCTACCTGGGTTCTCAGGAAGACAGGGACTCATGCGCTTGGGGGTTGCCTGCCAGGCTTGACCATGGGTGTCAGGGAAAGACCCCCTGGCATGTAGGCGGTACTTCCTCGGCCTGTTCCCCAAACCCAGGGCCACCTCACAATTTTCATGAGCCCCAGGCACTTTTGCTGCCTTATTGAGCCCCCTCATCCATTAAAAAAATATATATATATATTTACAATAGCTTTGGTATAAAGGTAAGCATAATTCACAGTGGAGTTTATTCATTTTTATCCCCTTCTGATTTTAGAAGAAATGAAACATTTTTGTGAGCCCCTGAAAGGATCATGGGCCCCAGGCACTGCATTTTCTGTCCCTAAAGGATGAGTCAGCTCTGCCCAGACCATCAGTCCTGAGAAATGCTTCCTCAGAGGAAAGAAAGGGGTTGGATGCCTTTGAGAAATCCCATGGCCTCTTCTTAGAGGCTCAGAACATACATTAACAGCTCATAAAGGAGTGGACTCCTTAAATCCAGCACTTGCCAAAACTGTTTGACCAAAGACCAGTTTTAAGAACAGAGAGGTTGAGTAAGTTGCTAAGGTCACACAGCCAGTTTGAACATAGGTCCGTTGGGTGCCGCAGAACATGTACTTCATCACTGTCCTGTGCCACTACTTTCTGGCTGGAACAGAGCAGAAGAGTGTAGGCATCCTGTGTGATCTCAGGGCCCCAGGTTTGGAAGGAGAGATCCTGGAGGCAAAAGGGGCCAATAGGGGCAGCGGGCTGCGAGAATGAGTCAGGGAAGCGCAATTTGAGTCATAGTGGTGGGGCAGAGGGACGGGAACAGCCACTTGGTGGGTGGAGCAGAGTGGGCTTGGGGAGTGAGGGATGAGTAGGAGACAGGGGTGGAGCAGGGCTCCAGGATGGGAGTTTTGTTGGGCCGATGGCTGGTGGTAGCCCCCTGCTTCTCCTGGATCCATCCCCACACAACCTGGGATCTGGTCACTTAGTCCAACTCAAAAACTTTCAGTGATTTCTCATGACCCCAGGACAGAGTTTGATTCTTTAATTGGCAAAAAAGACCATGCAGGCATGGTTTAATGCTCTGCTGTCACTGTCTTGTAATTCTTCATCATTTTTGAACAAGGGGTCCCTGTTTTCATTTTGCACTGGGCCCTGTGTATTATGTAGCTGGTGTCTGTAAGAGGTGGTCTCTGCTACCTTGGCAGCCCAAAGTCCCCCTCCAAGCACTATTTCTCTCTCTCTCTTTTCACACACAGCTTATGTTCCTACGGTTCTGAACCTCTTGTCTTCCCCAAAGCTCAACATACTAATCCTTTCTATTCCTTCTGCCTCACATGCTGTTCCCTCCACCCACTAAGTAACTGGCTGCTTGTCCTACAAGATCCTATGATACTCCCTTGACCCTCTAAGGAAGTTGCTCAGACTGTCTCTTGTGTCAGCACCTCGCTGCTACTTCCCTCTCTGACCACCTGAGCTCATTTTTGCCACTGATGTGTTCTTAAGACTGCTCTGTTTCAAGCCTATGAGTTCCATCTACCCGTCCATCCATCCGTCCATCCATGTAACATGTAAGTATTGAGTGCCTACCGTGTGGGGGTCATTGTTCCAGGTACAAAAGACACAGCAACCAATGGACAAAACAGACAGACATCCCTGCCTCGTGGGCAAATAAATTTAAGTAAGGTCATTTCAGATATCAGTAACTCTTAGGAAGGGGGGAAAAAGGGGGAGAAGACAGTGATTAATCAAAGCAGCAGGTTGCAGAGGGGATACTTCAAGCAGGATACTTCAAAGCAGGAGGTTGCAGAGGGGATACTGAGGATGTGATGTGTACACATGACAAAGATCCAAAATGCCTGGGGAAGAGCATTGTTTGCAGCAGTAAGTGCAAAGGCGCTGCGGTGGGAATGTTCCTGAGGCCAGTGTGGGTATAGAACAGGGAGTAAGGGGGAGAGACACAGAGAAATGGATGGGGGGAATAAGATCTAATGGACAGGGCTCAGTCCTATTGCTTATGTCCAGCACCTATTTATTTATTCATTTGTTTGTTTGTTTGTTTATTTTTATTGAAGTATACTTGAATTACAATGTTGTGTTAATTACTGCTGTACAGCAAAGTGACTCAGTTTTACATGTATATACATTTTTTTTCATATTCTTTTCCATTATGGTTTATCACGAGATATCGAATATAGTTCCCTGTGCTACACAGTAGGATCTTGTTGTTTATCCATCCTATATATGCCAGTTTGCATCTGCCAATCCCAAACTCCCAACCCGTCTCTCCCCCAACCCCCTCCCCCTTGACAACCACCAGTCTGTTCTCTATATCTGTGAGTCTGTTTCTGTTTCATAGATAGCTTGATTTATGTCATATTTTAGATTCCACATATAAGTGGTATCATATGGTATTTGTCTTTCTCTTTCTGACTTACTTCACTTAGTCTGATAATCTCTAGTTGCATGCATCCATGTTGCTGCACATGGCATTATTTCATTCTTTTTTATGGCTGAGTAATATTCCATTGTATATTTGTACCACATCTTCTTTATCCATTCATCTGTTGATGGACATTTAGGTTGTTTCCGTGTCTTGGCTATTGCAGGACCTCACCTAGTAGTTTAGAATATGCTTGCTGAATGAATAAATACACAAATGAATTAATGAATAGATGGGTGAATGAATGGATGAATGAATGAAAATATTTGCTAAAAATGGAGTTGACATGAATGGCGGGAAATCAGAGAAGGCCACCCTGAGGAGGCACTTGATTCCTTTTGGCTGCAAATTGTCCCAGAGGCTCCTCTTTTCAAACACAGTACTTGGGGCAGGGGTGACTGGTGTTCCTTAACATGGATGACTTTTTTTAGCTAAAGCAGACCCAGAGCCCAGGAGGTCTGAGCAGAGGTTATGGCTCCTGGGTCCTCCAACTCCCTTGAGCCCACCAGGAAGCTGTACCTCCTTCTCCCCGCCTTGGAAATGCAGAAACCTTGCCCAGAAGTGGAATTAGTAACTGAGCTGTCCCATTGTCCTTGAAAGGCAGCTCCATTTTCTCCTCCCAGGTGACTAAGGAAAATGCCCAGGAGGATGGGGGAGGGGGCCTGACACTGCTCAGCTCCTCAAGATATAAATGCAGGATCTGGGTTTAGGTCCAAGAGAAACCAGCACCCCAAGGTCAGGCTAAGAAAGAATGGATTCCCTGGGTTTGGGTCTGTCTCCCCAAATTACGGTTTATTTGCCACACACATCAACCCCCAAATAAGCAAGTGGTTACGTGTACGGGCTCTGGAGCCTGATGCCGAAGTTCGAATTTTGACCTGTCTCCCTGCTAGCTGTGCGACTTTGTGCAAGTCACTCAACTTCTCTGAGCCTCCAGTCTCTTCACTTGTCAGTGGATATAAAGAAACCACCTCCTAGGGGAGCTGTGTAAAGAGGTTAGGACTGCCTGATGCACAGTAGGCCCGCTCTGTGAGTGAGTTTTAATAAATAAAATCAGTAAATGAGAAACTTGAACCTGCCCTTCCTGTCCTCATTCCGGGGAATACAGTTTGATGCTCATCACACGCAAAGGAATTCAGGGTCTAGTGCAACCTCATTTTGCACATAAGGAAACGAATGCTCGGAGGTCATGGGCACATGGCCAGTGAATGCTGGTGCCTCACGGGGCCAGGCCGGGAGCCCAGAGGAGAACTTGGTGTATGACACTCACCCTGGTGAGTTGCTCTAGCCAAAGCACAGTGGTGTGCAGCGCCCAGGGCAACCCTCCTTTGTGACCTTGGGTAAGTCACTTAACCCCTCTGAACCCGTTTCCTATCTGCAAGGTGGAGATAATTCCTACCCCAGAAGTCAAGACTTCAGTGAGATAAGGCACTCAGCTTAGCCTAGCATAATGGTTCTCAATGGGGTGTATGTGACTCTTGGCAATGTCAGGAGACATTTGGCAATGTCTAGAGGGGATATTTTGCAATGTCTGTAGACATTTCTGGTTGTCACAGCTGGAGGAGAGAGTGTCACTGGCATGGGACACTGTTCAACATCCTATAGTGCACAGGATGGCCCCACAACCAAGGATGATCTGGCCTCAAATGTCAAGAGTGTTGAGGCAGAGTAATTAACGACTCAGTGCATACTCTTATTACTATTATTAATAAATAAAAATCTTTTTCCTGATGTGTAGTACATTTTATATGTTCATGACAAATTGACCCCTGTATTTCCAGAACAACAAACCTTCTTCACCAAACAGATCTGGAACGTCTGACCCAGTGTTGTCCAATAGAAATATTAATTTTATTTTTTTTTTGACCACACAGCTTGCAGGATCTTAGTTCCCTGACCAGGGATTGAACCTGTGCCCTCGGCAGTGAAAGCATGGAGTCCTAACCACTGGACTGCCAGGGAATTCCCTTCCAGTAGAAATATAATGTGAACCATATATGTAATTTAAAACTTTCCAGTAGCTACAGTTTGAAAAGTAAAAAGAAACAGGTAAAATTAATTTGGATCATGAATTTTATGGAACTCAACCTATCTAAAAATATGGTTGTGTCAACACATAATCAACAAATTATTAATGAGATAGTTTACATTTTTTTCATACTAAGTTCTTCAAACTTCAGTGTGTATTTTACATGTTCAACACATCTTAATTAAGATGCTAGATTCTCATCAGAGTGTGAGTGAAAAATATTGTCTGCCATATCAGTAATCAAAGGATGTTGTAACCATCAAGCCATCACATTACAGCTGCCCAGATGGTGAGCCCTGAGGGGACTCAGGATGGAGACAAATGCGCTGCCCACTGCCAAGCCCTCGGCCATTGCTGTCCCCCTAATTGTGTACCCTGAGGGGATTCAGGATAGAGAAAAGCAGGATACTGGCCCCAGATAGCTGAGGTGCATTTCAAAGGAATGATTTCACTGAGCCCATACTCTTGCATGTTCCCATACATAGAAAAACGCTAAATTCCTTAACTTGAGATATCTAGTTTTCTTTAATTAGCAGTAATATTCTGATGCTCTGAATACCTGGTCTTTGTTGCAAAAACTCCTGTATTTCCTGGCACTCCCTTGCCTCTTCAGAGCAGTCCCTCAGAGTTATCTGAGATGCTATGTCCCGGGCTTGAAGTCCTCAGAATGCCTGCTGAGTAAAATATAATTCTCAACTTTTAGGTTGTGCTTTTTTTTTTTTTCAGTTGACAAGAGTCACTCGATTTGTATTTAAATTTCATAAAATTTACAGTTTAAAAATGTAGATTCCTGGGCTTCCCTGGTGGCGCAGTGGTTGGGAGTCTGCCTGCCGATGCAGGGGACGCGGGTTCGTGCCCCGGTCTGGGAAGATCCCACGTGCCGCAGAGCGGCTGGGTCCGTGAGCCGTGGCCGCTGGGCCTGCGCGTCCGGAGCAACGGGAGAGGCCACAACAGTGAGAGGCCCGCGTACCGCAAAAAAAAAAAAAAAAAAAAAGTAGATTCCTATACCCACGTTGTTTCCAAATGTACTTACGAGTCTTCCAATCACTGAATGGAGACTCCGTTTTCAAATTTAAGTTTAAATTAAACAAAACTATAAATTTAGTTATGCAGGCCTAGTATCCACATTTCAAGGGCCCAGTGGCCACATGTAGCTACTGGCTGCTGTCCTGGACAACAGAACTCTGATCCATTCAGGGAAGATTTTGGAAGGAGCCAATTAGAAGACAGGATAGCTCTTGATGGGCCAAGAGAACTAATTTCCAGAGTGCATTGTTGAATAAATAAGTAAAAATTTTAAATAAAAATTTAAAAATAGAATAAAAAATAAAAATAGAATTAGAAAGGGAGAGGAGATCAACATGTTTGATAAGATTCCTTTGAAACAAAAGAAAAACATCTTCCTCTGACCTTTATTTATATGTGTGTGTACAGAAAATATTCAGAAAGACACACAGAAAAGTGTGGTTACCCCACTATATGAGGAAATAAAAGGAGGGCTTTCACATCTTCCTAAAAATACTTCAATATTGTCTGGATGCTTTCAGCAAGCATGTGCTATTTGATAAATTAATTCATCCATTCAACAGATATTCATTGAATGTCTGCTATGAGCAAGGTCACTGCTGTGCTGCAGACAGCTCATCCCATCTCACAAGAGCCAGTTATCAAATTGTCAGGAGTTCTGTGAGCAAGTTTTTAAACATAGGCATCATTAAAAATTAAATTATATAAACTTAGGATTAAATATATTATATTACAAACAAAGGGAATAAATAAATATGCAAAACTCATCACTTCCTAATTGTGTGCTGCATTTTACCATTATAGGGTCTTGATGTTAAGTCTATTGTATGTTTATGATGAGAATTCTGGGCTACTGCCAATCCCTTCCCAACTTCAAGCTCAACGATGTCACACTGATTCTTGAAATCAGCCAATGAGGGAAATGTTTACACCACAGGAATTGGCAAACACTACAAATCAGGATCTCCGCTGCCACCCCAAGAGCTGGTTGTTAAACATTTACCAACACACCTGGACTCGGTCCTTCTGTAGATGTTGGTGTCACAGTAGAAAACAAGACACACGAGATCCTGCCCTTGTGAAATTTGGGGAGAGTTTAAAACACACCAATAATTATATTCTTTATAATTTTTAAGCTAAACACTTCATTTTTCTAAGAAAACTTTAAGTCATCTGCCTTGTAGACCCTGTTGGTGCTTTTAACCAACTTCCCAGACAATACAATTGTAATTTCTGGCCTCCATATGCACTTCTACCTGGAACGCTCTTTTTGCTTACCCACCCCCCACCCCCACCCCCCACTTTACCTGGCTAACTCAGCTCAGGGGATAATCTTCCAGAAAACCTTCTCTGTTTCCCCCACCCCCACATCTGGGCTGGGTTGAGAGGCCCTACTGTGCAGGACCTGCCCTGAGCACAACTCCAATCAAGGCCTTATTCATCTTTGGCACTTTCTCTGGAACCTCAAAGATGCTCCGTAAAAGAATGAATGAGGCTTATGACAGGGAAGGCAGTTACCAGAAGATACACCATACTCTCCGTTTGCTCTGGCCCAGGCAGACATCACCAATCAATCTTGCTGATTTTATTCCCACAGGAGGAGAAAATTTATTAACCACATGGTATTTGCTGGGGACTTCAGGTCTCCAAAGCCCTTTGACCCAGGGGTCCCCAGAACTGCTTCCCCCACCAGTGAGTTGTTCAGAGGTCTCCTCCTTCCCCAATAACCCCCTGCCCTGGTCCCCAAAGCCCACAGATTACCTTTCCTGCTGCCACCAAGGCTCAGACACCTGGTGTCCTTAACTTCCTGCTTTGAGACACTTAAAGCAGCACCTTTTGGATTTACCTCTGGTCTCTGTGGGAATCATCCTTGAGACTGAAGGATGGAAAAAACATAGATTCTTAGGATTGCCTTCCCCTGCTACTTACCATCCAGCCCTGGCTGCTGAGAAATGGAATATTTCCTGCCACATCAAGAAACAAAGGATGTTACAGTTGTCAACGAATGCAGCTACCGCAGATGGTGAGCTGGTGAGCCCTGAGGGAACTCAGGAAGGAAAGAATACCTGCCATCTACCAGCCATCAGACTGCAACCACTCGGTACAGTGAGCCCTGAGGAAACTCAGGATGTGAAAACACAGGATACTGGCCCCAGATAGCTGAGGTGCTTATCAAAGGAATGATTTCTCTAATGATTAATGATGTTGAGCATTCTTTCATGTGTTTGTTGGCAACCTGTATATCTGCTTTGGAGAAATGTCTATTTAGGTCTTCTGCCCATTTTTGGATTGGGTTGTTTGTTTTTTCGTTATTGAGCTGCATGAGCTGCTTGTAAATTTTGGAGAGTAATCCTTTGTCAGTTGCTTCATTTGCAAATATTTTCTCCCATTCTGAGGGTGGTCTTTTGGTCTTGGTTATGGTTTCCTTTGCTGTGCAAAAGCTTTAAAGTTTCATTAGGTCCCATTTGTTTATTTTTGTTTTTATTTCCATTTCTCTAGGAGGTGGGTCAAAAAGGATCTTGCTGTGATTTATGTCATAGAGTGTTCTGCCTATGTTTCCCTCTAGGAGTTTGATAGTTTCTGGCCTTACATTTAGGTCTTTAATCCATTTTGAGCTTATTTTTGTGCATGGTGTTAGGGAGTGATCTAATCTCATACTTTTACATGCACCTGTCCAGTTTTCCCAGCACCACTTATTGAAGAGGCTCTCTTTTCTCCACTGTATATTCTTGCCTCCTTTATCAAAGATAAGGTGACCATATGTGCGTGGGTTTATCTCTGGGCTTTCTATCCTGTTCCATTGATCTATATTTCTGTTTTTGTGCCAATACCATACTGTCTTGATTACTGTAGATTTGTAGTATAGTCTGAAGTCAGGGAGCCTGATTCCTCCAGCTCTATTTTTCATTCTCAAACTACAATGAGATATCATCTCACGCCGGTCAGAATGGCCATCATCAAAAAATCTAAAAGCAATAAATGCTGGAGAGGGTGTGGAGAAAAGGGAACACTCCTGCACTGTTGGTGGGAATGTAAATTGATACAGCCACTATGGAGAACAGTATGGAGGTTCCTTAAAAAACTAAATATAGAGCTACCATACGACCCAGCATTCCCACTACTGGGCATATACCCTGAGCAAACCATAATTCAAAAAGAGTCATGGGCTTCCCTGGTGGCGCAGTGGTTGAGAGTCTGCCTGCCAATGCAGGGGACACGGGTTTGTGCCCTGGTCCAGGAAGATCCCACATGCCGCGGAGCGGCTGGGCCCATGAACAATGGCCACTGAGCCTGCGTGTCCGGAGCCTGTGCTCCGCAACGGGAGAGGCCACAACAGTGAGAGGTCCGCGTACCGCAAAAAAAAAAAAAAGTCATGTACCAAAATGTTCATTGCAGCTCTATTTACAATAGCCAGGACATGGAAGCAACCTAAGTGTCCATCAACAGATGAATGGGTAAAGAAGATGTGGCACATATATACAATGGAATATTACTCAGTCATAAAAAGAAACGAAATTGAGTTATTTGTAGTGAGGTGGATGGACCTAGAGTCTGTCATATAGAGTGCAGTAAGTCAGAAAGAGAAAAACAAATACTGTATGCTAACACATATATATGGAATCTAAAAAAAAAAAAAAAGGTCACGAAGAACCTAGGGGTAAGACAGGAATAAAGACACAGACCTACTAGAGAATGGACTTGAGGATATGGGGTGGGGGAAGGGTAAGCCGTGACAAAGTGAGAGAGTGGCATGGACATATATACACTACCAAACATAAAATAGATAGCTAGTGGGAAGCAGCCGCATAGCACAGGGAGATCAGCTCGGTGGTTTGTGACCACCTAGAGGGGTGGGATAGGGAGGGTGGGAGGGAGGGAGACGCAAGAGGGAAGAGATATGGGAACATATGTATATGTATAACTGATTCACTTTGTTATAAAGTAGAAACTAACACACCACTGTAAAGCAATTATACTCCAATAAAGATGTTAAAAAAGAAATGACAAAGGAAAAAAAAAAAGGAATGATTTCAATGAGCCCAGACTCTTGCATCTTCCTATACACAGAAAAGTGCTAAATTCCTTAACTTGAGATATCTGGTTTTCTTTAATTAACGATAGTCTTTTGATGTTCCCAACCACCTGCCCTTTGTCACAAAACGCCTATATAACCTGGCTTACCACGCTTGCCTCCTTGGAGCAGTTCTCTCAGGATTACTTGAGATGCTGCCTCTTGGGCTTGAAGTCCTAAAAATTCCCACCAAATAAAACATAACTCTCAACTTTTAGGTTGTGAATAATTTTTTAGGTCCACACTGCAAACTTGTGCATCTTCCCCCCGACCCTAAAACAGGATATAAACAGCTCCATGTGCCCCTAGGAAACCAACAATGGGGTTCATCAGTAATAATAATAGTTATTATTTGCCACATGTGGTCTGAAACTCTCCACCACCTTATCGTGTTTAATCATCCAATAACCTAACCAAGTGGGTATGATTATTTTTTTTTTAAAGATGTTTTTGATGTGGACCATTTTATTTTAAAGTCTTCGTCGAATTTGTAACAATACTGCTTCTGTTTTATGTTTTGGTTTTTTGGCCACGAGGCATGTGGGATCTTAGCTCCCTGACCAGGGATCGAACCCACACTCTCTGCATTGGAAGGTGAGGTTTATTATTACAATTGCCCCCATTTTACAGAGGTATAGAGGTATAGAGGAAATTAGGGCTTTACCTAAGCTGACCCAGCTGGCTAGCGGTAGATCCAGGATTTCAGACCAGGCAGCCTAACCCCGGAGTCTGTGCTCTGAATCACTAAAACCACTGCAATTATGGGAGTGACCACGAATGTGCATTTCTCCAGGGAGGAGGCTCCCAGCTCCTGTCTGATTCTCAGTAGGGTCTGGGACCCCCCCCCCAAGAGGGTATGGGCACCTGCTTTAAGATGTCTTATTTCTCAAGAAGACCTACCATGTCCTTCTCTCTCAAAGACTGGGGAGGGGGCTACACGTCTTACTGCTAGTCCGCTCAGCTGGCACCCTCTGCACTATGTCCTAGGGACGCCCCTTGTTAATGCAAGTTCGTGTACCCGAGGCACAGCGAGGCCAAACAAACCAAAAAGTCAGAGTTTGGAGCAGGGAAAGTTTTACTGCAGGAGCCGGGTGGCTCACGCCCCAGAAAACCCCAAGCTCCCTGAAGGGTTTCAGCAAAGCATTTTTTAAAAAAATGCTTATTTATTTGGTTGCACTGGGTCTTAGTTGTGGCAGGTGGGCTCTTTAGTTGAGAGATGCATGCGGGATCTAGTTCCCTGACCAGGGATCGAACCTGGGCCCCCTGCATTAGGAGCACAGAGTCCCAACCACTGCGCCACTAGAGAAGTCCCCAGCAAAGAATTTTTAACAGCCAGGTGAGGACGGGGGTTCGTAGGGTATGTGATCTGCTTGTGCACAATTCTCTGATTGGCTGATGGTGAGGTAACAGGGCGGAGTCACAGGGGTTAACATTATCGATCCTTGGGCTCCAGGAGGCCTTGGGGACTATGTACTCTTGGTCATCAAGTAGTTAACATCTTCCACTTGGTGGGGGATTTTTACGTCTGCAAAACAACTCAGGAAATGTACATCAGATACTGTTATCCGGGTGGTTCAGAGAGGAGCTAAAGCAGAGGATATAGGGGGAGGGCCTGTCCCAGGAAGGCCCCATAGGGTCCTGCTCGGTTACACCCTCTCTATCCTAAAGGGAAATGCTTCTTCTCTTTCCCCTCACTTTGTTTTTGGGTACTCCCTGGAGTATAGTCCTTAGATTTGCCGAAACCTGATAGTTCAGACTTATTCCTGGACTCTTTGGACTCTCCCAGTTCCTTCCCGGCCCCACGGTGCTGAGAGTGAAAGCCTGTTCATAGTGAACCCTGACTGTTCTCTAGATTTTGTGGGCACTGGGAACAAAGAAATGAGGAGGACAGACTGTGGGGTTCATGTCTCAAGGATATTGGGTCTAGCAGGGAAATCTGACATCTTTCAGCAAATCCTCAGGTGGTTTGTTAATGACACCTGAGCCCTGCCTTCTGCCCAGATGGGGATAGGGCATTGTCAGGGATGCAGGACTTTTCAGCTCAGGTCTGAGTTGCTAGAGACTTTGAGGAGGAGGGTGGGTGGGATTCCAACTCACCAGGGGGAGTTCCAGGCCTTTGCAGCACTGGTGTCAGTTTCTAAAGCCCAGGTCTGCCCCTTTCATGGGCTCTGACCCCAGGGTAACACTTCCACCTGGCCATTTACCCTCCAATTGCTGAAGACTCACACTTCCTTCACCTCCACCCCCTTTCATTTTTCTCCATCCCTCTGCTCTCCACACCCTCCCCTGCACTTTTTCTTCATCATCTCTGGGAACTGCTCCGATTGTCTTACAGTAACAAAAACAAAAACAACTGTTCGTGGAATAGAGACACGGATGTAGGGAATGGCCGTACGGATACAGGAGTGGGTGGGGAACGGGGGGTGGGACGAATTGGGAGATTGGGATTGACATATATACACTACTATGTATAAAATAGATAACTAATGAGAACCTACTGTATAGCACAGGGAACTCTACTCGATGCTCTGTGGTGACCTAAATTGGAAGGAAATACAAAAAAGAGGGGATATATGTATACGTATAGCTGATTCACTTTGAAACTGAAACTAACACAGCATTGTAAAGCAACTATACTCCAATAAAAATTAATTTTAAAAAAAGACCAAAGAGGACTTCCCTGGTGGCGCAGTGGTTGAGAGTCCGCCTGCCGATGCAGGGGACACGGGTTCGTGCCCCGGTCCAGGAAGATCCCACATGCCGCGGAGCGGCTGTGCCCGTGAGCCATGGCCGCTGAGCCTGCACATCCGGAGCCTGTGCTCCGCAACGGGAGAGGCCACAGCAGTGAGAGGTCCGCGTACCGCAAAAAAAAAAGACCAAAGACCCCTGCTCATTATTTAGCTCTATTAATATGACCCAATCTTATTCTCAGAGTGATTCCTTGTACATGCCAGTGTGCTCACTCTCACCTCAGGGCCTTTGCACTGGTTGTTCTCTGTGTCCTCTGTATCCTCCTTCACCTTTTTTAAAAAATTAAATTAAAAAATTTTTTAAACATCTTTATTGGAGTATAATTTCTTTACAATGGTATGTTAGTTTCTGCTTTATAACAAAGTGAATCAGCTATACATATACACATATCGCCATATCTCCTCCCTCCCTCTTGCATCTCCCTCCCACCCTCCCTATCCCACCCCTCTAGGTGGTTACAAAGCACCGAGCTGATCTCTCTGTGCTAAGTGGCTGCTTCCCACTAGCTACCTATTTTACATCTGGTAGTATTATTAGTCCATGCCACTCTCTCACTTTGTCCCAACTTACCCTTCTACCTCCCCATGTCCTCAAGTCCATTCTCTACATCCACATCTTTATTCCTGTCCTGCCCCTAGCTTCTTCATAACCTGATTTAATTAAAAAAAATTTTATTGGAGTATAGTTGAATTACAATGCTGTGTTAGTTTCTGCTGTACAGCAAAGTGAGTCAGTTATACATATACATATATCCACTCTTTTTTAGATTCTTTTCCCATATAGGTCATTACAGAGTATTGAGTAGAGTTCCCTGTACTATATGGTAGGTCCTTATTAGTTATCTATTTTATATAGGAATGGATAAAGAAGATGTAGTACATATACACAATGGAATATTACTCAGCCATAAAAAAGAAAAGAACAAAATAATGCCATTTGCAGCAACATGGATGGACCTAGAGCTTGTCATAATGAGTGAAGTGAGACACAGAAAGACAAATATGATATTGCTTATATGTGGAATCTAAAAAAATGGTACAAATGAACTTATTTACAAAACAGAGAGTCACAGGTATAAAAAACAAACTTATGTTTACCAGGGGGGAAAGGGAGGGGGAGGGATAATTGTGAGACTGGGATTAACATATACACCTCCTTCACTTTTTAAGGTCCTTAAACCAAATGTCCCCTTCTCAGAGAGATCTTCCCTAACTACTTAATTTAAAACTGCCGTCCTATATACAGCATAGTGACTATAGTTAATCATACAGTATTGCATATTTGAAAGTTGCTTAGAAGTTCTCATCACAAGAAAAAATTTTGTAACTATGTATGGTGACAGATGTGAACTAGACTTACTATGATCCTTTTGCAGTATATTCAAACATTGAATCATTATGTTGTATCCTTGAAACTAATATAATGTTATAATATAGTCAATTATACCTCAATAAAGATAATAATAATATAAATCGAAAATCTTGTTTGTACAAAAACTTGTATGTAAATGTTCATAGCAGCATTATTCATGACATCCAGAAAGTGGAAACAATCCAAATGTCCTTCAACTGATGAATGGATAAACAAAACGTGGTATCTCGACACATGTATCCAAAATATAATGGAGTAGTATTTGGTTATATAAAGGAATGAAGTATAAACCTTGAAAACATTATGCTAGGTGAAAAAGGCCAGTCACAAAGACCATATATTGTGTATTCCACTTATGAAAAATGCCCAGAATCAGCAAATCTATAGAGACAGAAAATAGATTAGTGGTTGCCCAGGGCAGCGGGTTGTGGAGTTTGGGTGAAATTGGGTCTAAGGACTGTCATTGAGTATGGGGTTTCTTTTTGGGGTAAAGGAAATGCTTTAAATTTGATTGTGGTGTTGGTTGCACAGCTCTGTGAATAGATTAAAAACCATTGAATTGTATACTTTAAATGAGTGAATGTTATATGAATTATATCTCAATAAAGCTGTTAAAAAGAAAACTAGAATATACCCCTCCACCTTCATCCCTACTTTGTTCCTCAAAAGTGGGATCTTATATCTTTCTTAATTTGCTTATTGAGGGAATTCCTGATGGTCTAGTGGTTAGTACTCCGAGCTTTCACTGCTGAGGGCACTGTCGGGGAACTAAGATCCCGCATGCCCCGCAGCGCAGCCAAAAAAGAAAAAAATTTTTTGCTTACTGATTATGTTCATGGACTCCGACACTAGAATGTTAGCTCCTGGAGGACAGATTTTTTTGGGTTGTTTCACCAATGAGTCCATTGTATTCCCAGGCATTAAGACTTAGGAACATCGTAGGCGCCCAATGAATATCTGCTGTGGGAATGCTGAGTGTCCCAAAAGTCTAATTACTCTGTCAGTCTTGTCTCTCCACCTTCACCCTGGCCTCCTTCTCCAAATCCTGCCTTGATCCCCACCGCTCAGATGAAGTGGACACGACAATCAATCTTGTTCCAAGTTGGCCTCTGGGCTCCATACACGTTTGTTGTTGTATTTTTGATCAGGATCGCAGTATCTTCCTCTCTCTCTCTCTCTGTCTCTGTCTCTGTCTCTGTCTCTCTCTGTGTGTCTCTCTCTCTGTCTCTCTGTCTCTCTCTCTACCTCAGAAAGAACAAGAACCCTCTGTGCCTTCCCTGTTTGGACCCCAGACAGTGCTGGTCCTGGGTGCGGTGGGGAAAAGGGGGCAGAGATTTGGTAAATCCTGAGGATGGGATGGCTGGGAAACTCAGAACACTTAAGGTCACTTTCCTAATGTGCCCCAATTTGGGAAGCCTTTGGGAAGCTGAGTCTGTGGCTCCCCTGTGGTGAATGGGCTGAGGTGGGGGTGCGGTAAGGAACCAAGATCAGCAAGTCTGTGCCTGGTACCACTGAGACCCTTCCTGGAAACTTCGGTTCCAAGGACTTGAGGGGCATGAGACATCCTAGCTATGTGTTTCTGCTGTCCCCGTGTGTCTCAACTTGGAACTGCATGAATTCAGAGTGTCAATACCAGCACCTAAGCCCAGCTTTGAGAATGCCACCCTCAATCTCCCATGACACTGAGGGTCAATCCGCCTGAAAAGATGCCTCTAGGAGGATGTCGGTGCATCAGACAGCCTCTAAGGTGGCTAAGATCCCAAAGATCCCTGCCCGCTGGTATTTACTCCGTGTGTAATGGCATCTCCTTGAATATGGGCGGGACATGTGACTTGCTTCCAACAAATGGAATACGGCAAAAATGATAAAAACTCCTTCTGATACTGGATTGTAGAGATTGTGATTTCATCTTGTTGTACCCTCCTCCTTCTCATCTTCGCTCATCCCTTCCTCCCTCCCCCTCCTCCCTTTTCCCCTCCCTCCCTACCTCTCTCTCTCTGTCTCAGTCTCTTTCCCTTTCTGTCTCTGTCTTTCTGCCCTATAAAAAGGTCCATATGTCCAGGAACTGTCACCAATCAGCAGAGAACTGAGATCTGAGGTTAGAAACGGATCTCCTATCGTTGGTCAAGATATTAGATGACCACAGTCTCTGCTAGCATCTTTTTTTTAAACTTTTTATTTTATATTGGAGTATAGCCAATTAACAATGTTGTGATAGTTTCAGGTGCACAGCAAAGGGACTCAGCCATACATATACATGTATCCATTCTCCCCCAAACTCCCTTCCCATCTAGGCTGTCACATAACATAGAGCAGAGTTCCCTGTGCTATACAGTAGGTCCTTGTTGGTTATCCATTTTAAATATAGCAGTGTGTACATGTCATTCCCAAACTCCCTAACTATCCCTTCCCCCCAGCCTTTCTCCCTGGTAACTATTATAAGTTTGTTCTCGAAGTCTGTGAGTCTGTTTCTGTTTGTAAATAAGTTCCTTTGTATCATTTCTTTTTAGATTCTGCATGTAAGTGATATCATAGGATATTTCTCTTTCTCTGTCTGACTTACTTCACTCAATATGACAATTTTTAGGTCCATCCATGTTGCTGCAAACGGAATTATTTCATTCTTTTTAATGGCTGAGTAATAATCCATTGTATATATGCACCACAGCTTTACCCATTTCTCTGTGGATGGACATGTAGGTTGCTTCCATGTCTTGGCTATTGTAAACAGTGCTACAATGAATTTTGGGGTGCATGTATCCTTTTGGACCATGTATTTCTCTGGATATATGCCCAGGAGCGGGATTGCTGGGTCATATGGTAGCTCTATTTTTAGTTTTTTAGGGAACCTCCGTACTGTTCTCCACAGTGGCTGTACCAGTTTACATTCCCACCAACAGTGTAAGAGGGTTCCCTTCTCTCCACACTGTCTCCAGCATTTGTCGTTTGTGGATTTTTTTTTTTTTTTCCTTCGGTACGCAGGCCTCTCACTGTTGTGGCCTCTCCCGTTGTGGAGCACAGGCTCCGGCCGCGCAGGCTCCGGCCGCGCAGCTCAGCGGCCATGGCTCACGGGCCTGGCAGCTCCGTGGCATGTGGGATCTTCCCGGACCAGGGCACGAACCCGCGTCCCCTGCATCGGCAGGTGGACTCTCAACCACTGCGCCACCAGGAAAGCCCCACTATAACCACTTTTATTCAACATAGTTTTGGAAGTCCTAGCTATGGCAATCAGAGAAGAAAAAGAAATAAAGGGAATCCAAATTGTAAAAGGAGTTAAACTGTCACTGTTTGCAGATGACATGATACTATACATAGAAAATCCTAAAGATGCTACCAGAAAACTACTAGAGATCATCAATGAATTTGGTAAAGTGAGCCATGGCCTCTGAGCCTGCGCGTCCGGAGCCTGTGCTCCGCAACGGGAGAGGCCACACGGTGAGAGGCCCGCGTACCGCAAAAAAAAAGAAAAAAAAATTTTTGAAAAGAGGAAAATCTATTAATTGCAGAGACCTAAATACAAGAGTGATAAGACATGACATTTAATCCTATTACCAGTTTTACAGTGCAAATATGACCAAATAATGACAAATTCATAGGAGTTAAACTAATAGAAGAACATCAAAGAAAAGGATCAGTAAAAAAAATTCAGGATTCTGTTTGTCCCTGGAGGGGAGGGGGTGATGCAAGTGGGAGAACAGTTGCATTCTAGAATGTCGGCAGTGCTTTAACTTCAGGATAGGTATGTGCATGTTTATTATGTTACTATTCCTGCAGAACTACACATAGGTTTTAAGTTCTCCTTTGTATATGATATTTTAACAAGTAAAATTGAGGAAAGGCCCTTCCATATTCTTAATTCTAAATATATTTCCCATGTTCTTCTAATATGGGTCATGCAGCTTAGAATTTAGAGGTCATCAGAATCTCCAAAAGTATTCATTAAGAGTTCTATAATCCCTTACATGTCTCCCCAGAGGTTCAAAGTCAGTTGTTCTTGCTGGAGGTCAGGGAAACCTCAGTATGAACGAAGGTCTCAGGTGATTCATCTCTGCAGCTGTTCTGTGGACATCAATGGAGGAAGCTCTGCACTAGAGTGAACAGGAATGCCAGGCAGGGAGCTGTTTCCCATGTTGGAGCTGAAAATAAAACCACCCCTCAACCACCAGTGAACAGAAAGTTCTTCACCCACTCTTGACTCTCCCTTGACAGCTCCACTGTTTTCACCTCACCCACAGAGATGATTCTGACTGGTGGCCTCTTGTTTCTGTGCTTCTGGGGAAAGTGATCCTGCTTATTTTGCCAGCTTCCCTTTCTCCTCTTCCTAAGGAACGGCACCAAGAAACGGGGGAGAGCTTAAACAAGCTTTATTTAGGAACGCTCCCGGGCGAGGTTCACTGGTCCGAGAGAAAGGGGCCAGAGAAGTCGCGCCCGGGCGAGGGTTGGGCAAGATTTTATAGGGGAAGAAGGGAAAGGGGTGTGGCGAATCCGGGAGGGCGCAGGGTATTCCTTATTTGGTGGTCTTTTCGGGTATCGTGGCAATATCTGGTCCGGTCGCATCAGTCTTGGGAACGTTAGTCCCGCCCCGCGAAAGGCGGGAAGGCTGGGCCGGGTGGAAAGTCCCCAGGTCAGTTCCTGGAACTGGGTACTCCGGACAGTCTCCAGATCAGTGTCTGGAACTGGGTGGTCCGGAGAGTTTCGGTCTGATGCAACCTGTGAGTCTGATTGCGTTCCCCTGCCTCGGGCCAGTTGGCCTTACACTCTTGTCTTATTCTCAACATCTCCTTGTCAAAGGAAAGTAGTTCTCCATAGAATAAGACACATTTAATAATTTTCCATGAAGGCCCTAAGTCTGCACCCAATCTGCTAAGACATCAATGATACAATTAATTTTATTCAAGGATGTTTCTCTATGTGGACTCCACTAGAGATGTGTAAGAAACAAAGCAATAGGGACTTCCCTGGTGGTGCAGTGGTTAAGAATCTGCCTGCCAGTGCAGGCGACGCGGGTTCGAGCCCTGATCCGGGAAGATCCCACATGCCGTGGAGCAGCTAAGCCCGTGGGCCACAACTACTGAGCCTGCGCTCTAGAGCCCAGAAGCCACAACTACTGAGCCCACATGTCACAACTACTGAAGCCCACGTGCCTAGAGCCCATGCTCCACAATAAGGCAAGCCCCCGCGCTCCACAACTAGAGAAAGCCCGCACAGCAACAAAGACCCAATGCAGCCAAAAAATAAATTAATTTTTTAAAATGCTTAACTTAAATTAAAAAAAAAAGAAACAAAGCAATATAAGATGACTGAGGAGGGACTTCCCTGGTGGTGCAGTGGATAAGACTACGTGATCCCAATGCAGGGGGCCTGGGTTTGATCCCTGATCAAAGAACTAGATCCCACATGCGTGCCACCACTAAGGAGCTCACGTGTTGCAACTAAGACCCAGTGCAACTAAATAAATATTAAAAAAAAGTTGAGGAAAATAATATGACTAAGGAGAGAAGTAAAAGCTCAGATACAGTCTTACAAATAAGCCAGTGAAGCCCATCAACAGACAAATGGATAAAGAGGATGTGGCACATATATACAATGGAATATTACTCAGCCATAAAAAGGAATGAAATTGGGTCATTTGTAGAGACTTGGATGGACCTAGAGGCTGTCATACAGAGTGAAGTAAGTCAGAAAGAGAAAAACAAATACTGTATGCTAACATATATATATGGAATCTAAAACAACAACAACAAAAAGTTATGAAGAACCTCGGGGCAGGACAGGAATAAAGACACAGACGTAGAGAATGGACTTGAGGACACCGAGAGGGGGAAGGGTAAGCTGGGACAAAGTGAGAGAGTGGCATGGACTTATATATACTACCAAATGTAAAATAGATAGTGAGTGGGAAGCCACCGCATAGCACAGGGAGATCAGCTCGGTGCTTTGTGACCACCTAGAGGGGTGGGATAGGGAGTGTGGGAGGGAGATGCAAGAGGGAGGAGATATGGGGATATATGTATACGTATAGCTGATTCACTTTGTTATACAGCAGAAACTAACACACCATTGTAAAGCAATTATACTCCAATAAAGATGTTAAAAAAAAAAGAATGAGAAAAACAAATATCGTATAGTAATGTGTATATGTGGAATCTAGAAAAATGGTACAGATGAACTGGTTTGCAAGGCAGAAATAGAGACACAGATGTAGAGAACCAACATATGGACACCAAGGGGGGAAAGTGGGGGTGGTGATGGCGGTGGTGGGATGAATTGGAGATTGGGATTGACATATATACACTTATATGTATAAAATAGATAACTAATAAGAACCTGCTGTATAAAAAAGATAAAATAAAATTCAAAAAAAAGCCAATGAGAAGATTTCAAAGGAAAAACGATGCCAGAAGATTACCAAACTTTGCCCTGCTTACCTAACAAATATTTATTTTATCATATTATTCACACCAACGGAAAAGCCTGATAAATATAACAGTAAATGAAAACAAATCTAACTGCTGAAGCAAGTGATAAAGTTATGTGAAGACAATAGGATTATAAGAGTTAAGAAGATATGCAAGATATGGAACACAGCAATACTAGTTAAATTTTATTGAAGCATTGTCCTGTTTTTGTCCAGTAATTACACTACATATGATAAGAGTAAGGTTCTCATAGTAATCATTTCCCCTATACCAGGAATTAGATTAAGTAGGTGGCGTATGATCCTGTTCTCAGTGATAAGATTGAAGGTAATACCTTATGGATGATGCCACGGAAATATCCGTTATAAATAGTCCCTCAATTAACCTCAGACCCAGGGAAGGTCAGTCAGGGTTTTTTGTTATTTGGGTTTTTTTCCTCTGGGAATCATATCTAGATATGATACCTGCATCTGTGAAGCCATCTGGGTCCATGAGGGGAATCAGCCCTAGCACGAAGCCACTTCCTGGAGGAATGAATGAATCTCTACTTTCCTGCTCCTGCGCAATTTTCTACCTCTGAGATCCTTGTAATGAAGATATCTTTATTGTTTGCACATATTAGACTCAGGATTAATTTCTCTCATTAGGAAGAAAGTCTTCCTCACTGATCAGTTTCAAACATCACACAATCATTTCAAACTACTGAGATAATCTAATCACAAAAAATTGTATACAAAATAAAGCTGAGTGTTCTGGGTGCTAATGTTGCCCCACACATGTACAATTTACCAGTGACCAGTCTCAAGGATTCCTGATCTGGGGTATGAAAGATCAACCACTACGTCCCACAGTAGGCTTAACTCTGGGGTGCAATTCACACGGTGCTACCCATAGAATCGAGCAGAATCTACTTCTGCATGACCACAGACTTCTTTAAATCATTTCCTTGACCTATCCACCTTTTCCCACTTCCCTTGTGCTCAGAACATTCCCCACAAAATTACTATACCATGAACCTCTGCCTCAGATTCAGCTTCCATAGACCTTAACTGAAGAAACTTTTCTTAGAGAATGGAAATCACAGTGCTAAAAAAAAAAAAAAAAAAGAGCACTTCAGGTTTTAACCCTAAGTTAAAATGCACTTAGCGATCATGGTATCTATTTACCAAAGAACCTACTGCTGAAAGAGTCAGGCATTCTAGCTCATCCGTATTCCTTTTACTTTGATTCATTCTAGTGAACCCATCCCAAATCGGATGACACAATCACAGAAAAGAAATACTCTACCAATAAGTTTCCTCAAAACTCCCTTCATGTCTCTGTTCCTCAGGCTGTAGATGAAGGGGTGCATCACAGGAGCGACCACAGTGTACATCAGTGAAGCCACTGCAGTCTTCCTGGAAGAGTCAGTAACTGCCGAACTAATGTACACCCCAAAAGCTGTCCCATAGAAAAAGGAAACCACTGAGAGGTGAGACCCACAGGTAGAAAAAGCTTTCTACTTTCTGCCTGATGAGGGCATTTTCAAAATGGAGGAAACAATTTGAATATACGAGAAAATGATTCCAGAAAGAGGAACACCAGCAAATATGCCAGCTGCAAAATATACCAGGATGTTATTGATGAGGGTATCAGAACATGCAAGTTTGATGACCTGAACAACTTCACAGAAGAGGGAGATTTCCAGGTCTGTGCAAAAGGACAGTTGCAGCACCATCAGACTATGGAACAGGGCATCTGCAATGCTAATGAACAAGGAGAGTAGAATCAGCTGAACACAGAGGCGGGGGTTCATGCTGACTGTGTATCTCAGTGGGTGACAAATAGCCACATAACGATCGTAGGCCATTATTACTAAAAGGAGAAAATTTTCCCAGCAAACAAAAGTCGGAACAAAGCTGATCTGGGTGAGGCAGCCTCTATACGTGATGCTCTGATTCTGTGCTTGGATGTTCTCCAGGATCTTTGGGATCATGGTGGTGCTGAAACAGATGTCAGTAAAGGACAGATTGGAGAGAAAGAAGTACATGGGAGTGTGGAGTTGGAAGTCAGAGATGACAGCCTAGATGATGAGAAGGTTTCCCAGGATGGTGATCAGGTACACGGACAGGAACAGTTTGAAGAAAGTGGTCTTCGGTTCTGGATCCTCTGTCAGTCTCACGAGAAGAAATTCTGCAACATCTGTTTGGTTTCTGGGTTCCATATTGTTGATAAATCTGATGGAAAAGATGTGGTCCCTAGTCCAGCAGCAGGAGTATCACCAGAGGCAAACACCAGTTTGGGAAGGGAAGTAATAGAATGGGGGGATGCTTTCCATATGCTTGTTATTTTGTTATTTTGAAAAAAGACCTGAAGTTAATAAAGCAGTGTGTCAACATTTGTTAATTCTCGAAAGGATCTAGGAATGGTCATTTTAAAAATTACACTATGATGTTCTGATTATTTATAACATTTGGTAACTTTATTAGGAGAAACAGGTAGTCAGGCTGATGAGTCTAACTGGATTGCCACCTCCTTTCTCAGAGACCTCACAGCCTGGCAACAGAGATAACACAGAGCTGTGTTAAAAACACAGAACTGGAAGATACAGTAAAACTGCCCAAGCCTCCTCCCCGAAACCACTACAGAAATGAAGTTAAATGCCCGCCAAGTTGAAAACAATCACCATGTTTGTAAATGAGCGTGTTCTTTGCCATTGTGGAGAGAGAGTAGGAGACTGACAGAATGAGAGCTCTTTGAGGATTTCAGGAAAGGTACGAGGGAACATGTCAAGATGGGAGACAGGCATGAGGCAAATGAATGCCTTGGTTCTAATCATTTTATGCATGTCCTTTCCTCACAGTTTCCCCTGGATAAACTTGTAGTAAAACACCTGCCCTGATTTCCAAACATTAACAAAGGGACATTTTGCTACCTGGATGACTTCACCGTGCAATGATGGAATCTCTCCTAGAGGTGCAATGATGGAATCTCTCCTAGAGATGCAATGATGCATCTCTGCTAGATGTTCAGTGATGGAGACTAAAGTTCTATAAGAGGAGAGGGACTGAGTGAAGCTCCAGGCTCCTGGGCAAGAAGGCTTATCTCCAGGAGGAGGTACAGGTGTGCTGTTTCTTTACCGGGGAAATGCTGTTGAGTGCGTTTTTCACAATTTGTAGTCTCTGTACCTTTGGAGGACCAATATCCAAAGCTCCTCATTAGCCAAACAATTTCATCATCACGCTGATGCCAGTGCAGTGCAAATCCTTAAAGGCCAAGAAGATCTAATGGAACAATTCAGGGTGGTTGATTCCCTGATGCTATGAAGCCAGGTGTTCATCATTCACTGCTCCACCTCTCTCTGTTCACACGTATTTCACATACAATGCAAATGTGGACAAACCATTCTTCTCTAACTGGACTCTAGTATTCTTTTTTTAGATACAACCAATGGCATATCTATGCAATCAATGATATCAGGAAGCCTGGTTATAATTGTAGGTTATGAAGTTATTTATTTATTCATTCATTTCAGCCATATAAGAAGGAATGAAATTCTGACACATTACAACATGGATAAACCCTAAAAACATGATGCTCTGCGAAATCAGCCAGACAAAAAAGGACAAATATTGTATGATTTCAGTTATAAGGTACATAGAATAGGCAACTTCATAAGGGCAGAAAGTAGACTGGGGGCTACAGGGGAGAGGGTGAGAAGGATTGATTTTTGAGAGTGCCGGAATATATTAAAAGTTGTTTATTTCCGTACTGAGTAATCAAATCATGTTGATATCGATGGAGTGAATAAGGTCACATGTGGAGATATTTCATTGGAAGTTTATTTGCCCTGCTTTTTTCATTATATTGAAAGAACAATTCTGAATTTTCATTCTCGAAAATTGTTTGTGGCTTTTTTTTTCTGTATTAACTTTTTTATTAGTGGCTTTTTTTTTTTTTTTTTTTTTTTTTTTGCGGTACGAGGGCCTCTCACTGTTGTGGCCTCTCCCGTTGCGGAGCAACAGGCTCTGGACGCGCAGGCTCAGTGGCCATGGCTCATGGGCCCAGCCGCTCCGCGGCATGTGGGATCTTCCTGCACCAGGGCACGAACCCGTGTCCCCTGCATCGGCAGACGGACTCTCAACCACTGCGCCACCAGGGAAGCCCTAGTGGCTTATTTTTAAAGTGCTTAAATTCCTCAGTCTTTACCTTTTGGATTGTATTAGTCTCTCAGGTGCTCAACTCCTCTGAGGTTATAAAAATATCTTTGTATATGGTCTTCCAAAATATTTAATCACTTTGACTTTTGCTTAACATTGGAATGATTTTTGTTTGTTTTTGTCTAGAGAGAACGATGTTATTTATCAGTTTCAATTCCCTTTTTTTGACTTTTTAAAATTGTGGCGAAATAGATATAAAATTTATCATTTCAGCCATTTAAAGTGTTCAGTTCCATGGCACTAAGAACATTCACAATGTTGTGGGACCACCACCATTAACCATCTCCTGAACTTTTTCATCACCCTGAACAGAAATTCTTTACGCATTCAACAATAACTCCGGGGAATACCCTGGCAGTCCAGTGATTAGGACTCAGCACTTTCACCGCCTTGGCCTGGGTTCAATCCCTGGTCACAGAATTAAAATCCCACAAGCCATGATGTAAACAGCCAAAAACAAACAAACAAACAAAAAACAATAACTCCACATTTCATTCTTTTCTTAGAGCTTTCAAAAGGAGCCCAACACTTTGACTTTAGCCCAATGTAGCTGATTTCAGGCTTCTGACTTCCAGGACTGCAAGAGAATACATTTGTGTTGTTTTAGGATACTAAGCTTGTGGTAATGTGTCACAATGACAATAGGAAACTAATACAGGACATATGTCCCAAATCAGGCTGATAAGAAAAACAATGTCTTTTGGGTGTCTCCTTGGAAAGATTCTTTCTGCATTGCAAAGAGACCTAAGGAGAGGCAGCCAGTTTTCTGTTTCTGGTTATTGTGTCTGTAATGTCCCTGCACAGCTATAGGCATTGATGACCATCATGGGAACAGCCTTAGGAGGAAGGCTTAGGCAGAAAGAAATGCAGCCCTGTGTTTTTGTGCCTAGACCTATCTGACCTCTAAAGTCATTGTTAGAAAAGATGATAAAGTGATCGTTTATCATTTCCCTATGAGAGTTGAGACTTTTGCCTCATTATTGCTGAAAGCACGCATGTATTCTCTCTGAGAGTATCAAAGTCTCTCAAATCTTCCACAATTGTAAATATAATTATGCCAATTTTGTAGATGAGGAAACTGAGCTTAGAGGGTTCAAGTAAACTGTCAAAGGTCACATAGCTACTGTTTAGCAGAGGTAGGATTCAAATCCAGGTGGTCTGATTCCAAAATTCTCACCCCCCAGAAATATAAAAATAAAAAAGAAACACCAAAAAAATTTCTTTAATTAAAAACAAATTCTCACCCTTAACCATCTGATATCTGGTCTTAAGTATTTCAAGAAGGTGGTCAGACTTGCTGGACCTCTCCTTAATTTATTTCTCTGTGTTATATTCCAGCAGTGTAAGCCTAAAGCAACTGGAAATCAATGGAAAGATGATATTCTAGAGATGAGTTTCCTCAAAGCCCCTATCATAGCCTTGCTCCTCAGACTACAGATAAAGGGGTTCATCATAGGGGTGACCACAGTGTACATCACTGATACTACTGCACTCTTCTTGGAGGAGTGAGTGGCTGCAGAACTAAAGTACACCCCAAAACCTGTCCCGTAAAACAAGGAAACAACTATTATGTGTGACCCACAGATGGAAAATGCCTTATCCTGACGGGATTTTCAGGACAGAGGAGACAATTCGAGTATAAGAGAAAATTATCCCAGAGAGAGGAATAACGTCCAACAGGCTGGTCACTAAATACAGGAGGACGTTATTAATGAGGATATCAGAACAGGCGAGATTGAGAATATGAGCTAGTTCACAGAAAAAGAGGGGACTTTTTAATTCTGTGCAAAAGGACAGCCGCAGTGCCATCAAAGTGTGGAGCAGGGCATCCACAACACTAACAAAGGAGGAGATCAGAACCAGCAGCCTGCAGAGCTTGCGGTTCATGATGACACTGTACCTCAGTGGGTGACAGATGGCCACAAATCGATCATAGGCCATCGTGGCCAGAATTCCAGTTTTCAGTCCAGCAAAAGTCAAGACAAAGCAGATTTGGGTGAGGAATCCTGTGTAACTGGCGGATTTGCTCTGTGTCTGGATGTTCACTAGCATCTTTGGGATTGTGGTGGTGGTGAAACAGATGTCAATGAAAGACAGATTAGAGGGGAAGAAGTACATGGGAGTGTGCAGGTGGGAGTTATAGATACTGGCTAGGATGATGAGCAAGTTACCAAGCACAGTGACCACGTATATGGACAGGAAGAGGCAGAATAGGAGGGGCTGCAGTTCTGGATCCCCTGACAGTCCCAGAAGGAGGAATTCTGCAGTATCAGAGAGGTTTCAGGGTTTCACGTTGTCAATGGGTCTGTTAGAAAGATGGTGACAAGGAAACAAAACTTCAGAGAAACTTCCTTAATATTGTCCATATTTTGAAACCAATCAGTTACAGGTCTTTTCTCCTTCCTTGTCTCCCCTCTTCTTTCCTCGCTTTACATTCCCATAAAGCTTCGCCCCACACCACCCCCTGTCCCAAGCTTTTTTTTTTTTTTTTTTTGCGGTACGCGAGCCTCTCACTGCTGCGGCCTCTCCCGTTGCAGGGCACAGGCTCCGGACGCGCAGGCCCAGCGGCCATGGCTTACGGGCCCAGCCGCTCCGCGGCACGTGGGATCCTCCAATCCTTTCAGTTATTGGCTGAAATACTTCCATAAAGATGAAATTTCCCGAATTAAATAGGTGGATTTCTGGGAGTTCCCTGGTCGTCTAGTGGCTAAGACTCCACTCTCCCAACACAGGATGCCCGGGTTCAATCCCTGGTCAGGAAACTAGATCCCACATGCCACAGCTAAAGATCCCGCACTGACAATGAAGATCCCTCGTGCTGTATCTAAGACCAGGCGTAGCCAAATAACTAAATAAATATTTTGTAAAAAATAGATTTATTTCTTATAAGAAATTGAGTTCTTATAAGAAAGAATACTTCTTGATTCTTGTGTTCATCACTTTTTAAAATAATTGGTTTTCAGCATTATCCAACGATAAATGCTGTCATCATGAACTCCTGGATTTTAAATGCATTCGATATATTTCAATACACTGCAGTTGTTATTTATATTCTCAAATTGTCTTTTGGCCAGTGAAAGTCTTCTCAGCTTGCCTCTGCAGTCCTTCTGAAATGAACTCAGCAGCCTCGTATCTCCCTCAACTTTGACATGAAAGCTGTTCTTTGCCCATCATCTTGCAATAGATACATATATCAAATCATTATATTGTACACCTAAAACTAATACAATGTTCTATGTCAATTATATCTCAATTTTTTAAAAAAGAAAGAAAATGTCAAGAGTAAGCTACAGGGACTTCCCTGGTGGTGCACTGGTTAAGAATCCGCCTTCCAATGCAGGGGACAGGGGTTCGAGCCCTGGTCCGGGAAGATTCCACATGCCGCGGGAGCAACTAAGCCCGTGCACCACAACTAGTGAGCCCGCACACCGCAGCTACTGAAGTCCGCATGCCTAGAAGCCGTGCTCTGCAGTAAGAGAAGCCACCACAATGAGAAGCCTGCGCACTGCAACAAAGAGTAGCCCCCGCTAGCCACAACTAGAGAAAGCCCACGCTCAGCAAAAAAGACCCAACGCAGCCAAAAGAAAAAGAAATACTTGACCTACACCTACATTTCATACAACTTATAGTTGAAAAGGCAGGTTCACATGCCCATGTGCTCCAACACACATGTAAGTTTTCCTGTGACTGCACTGAGACCCTGCTTACTCTGTAAGCTTGTGGCTCTGGACTTCTGTCCTGGTGGTTTTCTTCTGAGCACCTAGCATGCCCTGTAATGATGTCTGCCTTCGTCACAATCTTTTAAAGGTGGCTGAAGCTAATATGGCAAAAGCTTGGCATTAATTCTGGAAGGTGGTTGCATGGCTGTTTATTTTACTGCTTGCTGTGCAGTTCTCATGGTTTAAAATATTTTGTAATGTTTTGTTTGGAGGTTTTCAAAGAAAGACTAAACAGTAGACTCAACGTCCTCTCTCAGAGTCCTCAGAAGCAAGAGATAAGGACAAGACTTGATTGAGTTCTCTAAAGACGAAATCTGGAATGAGGACTGGGAAAATTGAGAAGCCAAACTCACGTCACTCCAGCCCCACTCACTACCAAATAGATGAGGGAAACCAGAGAATTGTAAAAACATCTGCCAGATTTCTGAAGAGGCTAATTCATACTCAGCTGGGGAAGGAATCCCTTGGATTTAGAAGACAGAATAGGAGCCAGAAATGATGAAAGCTGATTGCAAATAGGATGAATGTGGAAAAGTAAATATACCAAGAACGTCAAAAACTTGTCATCTCACTGGTAATTCCACTGAACTTTATCTTACCTCTTGGATGTCCTCCAGATAGGCTGGTTAAAAAAATAAACTGTTCCATTTCTCACTGCATTTATTGGGCACTTCAGATTACCTTGGAGCCATCAATGTACTCATTCACCTTTCCTCTGGATATTGAAGGATGGGGATGGAAGATCTGTCTCCAGGAAGGGCAGATGGACCAAGTAAGGCAACTGGATGCTGGGCAAGAGGGATCACCTCAGGAGACTACAGTACGCTCTTTCCTGACCTGAGTAGGGCTGTTGAGTAGAGTGGTCACAGACAGACTATACGCAGTCTCTGTGGCCCTGGGGGCTCAGTTTCCAAAGCTCCTCATTAGCCACATGTGTACTGTCATTACTTCCCCCAGGCAGCTTATATCCTTAAGGAACACAGATGCTAGAAGGGAGAGCTCCTGCATTGCTGACTTCCTGACCCTGAGAGGACAGACAGGTATATGCCATTTTCTTCCCACGTCTCCTCTCACATCCAGGGTATCGCATTATTGGATTCTCAGGTCTAACCTTAAGGGACCTGATGGCCTCCTCCTAAGACCAACTCCCAGCCTTCTCTGAGCCAGAGATTATCACTAAAGGACTAGGGAAGAGTGGTTTAAGTCTCCATAGGGACAGAGACTCAGGGATGCAGGGAATGTATCATGGGATCATTGTCACACTGTCACTTAAGAAAATTTTCTCCTTTCTTAATTAAAGTCCCTACATGAATGAAGTTAGTAGGAAAGAGGTAGCAAGGAAACCAATTTACTAGTTACTTGGGCAGGCTTTTCGAGGTTGCCTGAAAAATAGACATAAACCAACAAACTTAAAGAAAGCACAAAAAAGCACTAATCATAAAGGAAGTGACTGATAAACTGATTGCATTAATACTGAGAAACACTGAGGGATATACAGCAACTCCCTATTATTGCAACTTTTCTCTAAGTGTAAAAGTAGTTCAATATAAAATTTTAAAAAATCAAAATATGGCACTCCATACTCAGCAAAATGGCCAAACTGAAAAGACAATGTGAAATATTGGCAAGAGACTGGGAATGTAAATTGGTGCAACTACTTTGGAAAATTGTTTGGTAGTTTTGAATAAATACGCACTCCTAAACACATACCCAACAAAATTATGTACAATTGTGAATCAAAAAACATGTACAATAATGTTTGTGGCAGAGCCATTTGTAAAATATCCCAGCTATAAACAGATAAAATGTTCAAAACAGTTGAATGATAAAGTGTGCATATTCATTCTATAGAAAACTATGCAACAATCAAAATAAACTCCTGCTAAATGCAACAGCAAAAATCAATCTTGAAAATGTAATGTTGAGCAGAAGCAGCCAGGCACAAATGATAACATATGGTATCAGGCACAGAGTGCACATAACCTTAAATACACTAAAAATCATTGAATTTTACACTTCGAATGGGTGAACTTTTGTGGTATGTGAATTATATCTCAATAAAGTTGTTTTTAAAATACATGACTCCAGGGAATTCCCTGGCAGTCCAGTGGTTAGCACTCAGCACTCACTGCCAGGGCCCAGGTTCGATCCCTGGTTGGGGAACTAAGATTCCACAAGCCTCGCAGCGTGGCCAAAAAAAAAGACACACATGAACTTATTTAGGTAACATAAACGGACTCACAGACATAGAAAACAAACTCATGGTTACCAAAGGGAAAAGGGGTGAGGAAGGGATAAATTAGGAGTTTGGGATTAGCAGATACAAACTACTATATATAAAATAGATAAACAACAAAGTCCCACATCTACTGTCTAGCACAGGGAACTATATTCAATATCCTATAATAAACCATAATGGAAAAGAATATGAAAAGAATATGTATACCTATAACTGTATCACTTTACTGTACACCAGAAACGAACACAACGTTGTAAATCAACTATAGTTTGACTTAAAAAATTAAAAAGACATGATTCCATAGAGTACCTACATTCTGGTGGTAGGAATCAGAGTGATTAGTAATGGAAAGAGCGTTAAAGAATGATTCTCAGGTGCCTATAATATTCTATACCTTTTTTTTTTTTTGCTGTACACGGACCTCTCACTGTCATGGCCTCTCCCGTTGCGGAGCACAGGCTCCGGACGTGCAGGCTCAGCGGCCATGGTTCACGGGCCCAGCCGCTCCGCAGCATGTGGGATCTTCCTGGACCGGGGCACGAACCCATGTCCCCTGCATTGGCAGGCAGACTCTCAACCACTGCGCCACCAGGGAAGCCCTAATATTCTATATCTTAACCGGAGTGTACAGCAGTTAATATAGAAGTGTTCTACCTTGTAAAAATTCATGCAGTTGTACATTCTTCTACATGTTAAATGTAAACAAAATGTGTTGGAAAAAGTTCAGAATTCCAAGGAGAATTTCACCATCTGCAATCTTCATGGGAAGGTTCATTACAGACTTTGTGCAGGCAATGGTAGGTTAGGACACATGAAATATAGAGGTACACAGATGATTTGTAAGCACAACTTAAGAGCTTTATCCAATAGGTAAACTTCTATTAAACATACATCCCTGTACCAAATAATTTTTCACTTTTGTTACCATATATAAAACTTTATTTTTAAAAACTGACCATCTGTGGACTCTGTTGATTAGTGACTAGTCAATTAGGAGTGAAAAAAGAAAAACAAAAACCTCCCTACCACCACCACACACACAAAACAAAGGAACAAACACGTGGAAAACATGTTGGCTTAAAACATTAGGTGTTTATTTTTCTCAAGTAACAAGTCTTTTTTTTTTTTTTTTTTTTTGCGGTACTTGGGCCTCTCACTGTTGTGGCCTCTCCCGTTGCAGAGCACAGGCTCCGGACGCGCAGGCTCAGTGGCCATGGCTCACGGGCCCAGCTGCTCTGCGGCATGTGGGATCTTCCCGGACTGGGGCATGAACCTGTGTCCCCTGCATCGGCAGGCAGACTCTCAACCACTGCGCCACCAGGGAAGCCCAAGTAACAAGTCTTGAAGATATTAAAACATTTTCCCTTCAGCGTTATCACATATCTTCTAAGGGATAATGAATGAATAAAGGATTTCTCACAGTCATTGCATAACTTAGGTTTCTTCCATATATGCATTACTTAGAGGCTTTCTCACATTCTTCACAACCAGTTCTTTTCACTTAGCATTTGGTTGTATGCCTTAAAGATTGAGAGTTCACTGAAAGCTACTTTACATGGATATCATTAAAAGGGGATTTATTGAGCATGAGTTCTCTCATGACGCCGAAGGGGAAAGGATTTACTGAAACCTTGCCCACAGACATTGCATTTATAGGGCTTTTCTTTAGTATGTATTCTTTTGTGCACATTGAGATTACACTTTACACTAAAGGATTTTCCGCAATGATTACACTCGTAGGGTTTCTCTCCAGTGTGAATTCTCATGTGTACTGTAAGGGACACATGCCTGCTAAAAGCTTTTCCACACTCACTGCACTTAAAAGGTTTCTTGTCCCTGGTATGGATTTTCATATGCCTCCCATAAGATAAGAGACCATGGAAGGTTTTCCCACATTCCTTACATTCATGTTTCATTTTCATGTGAATTTTCTTGTGCAAAATAAGGAAAGATTTCACTCTGAAGTCTTTTCCACATTGATTACATGTAAAGGGTTTTTCTCCAGTGTGAATTCTCACATGTTCTTTAAGACATGAACGATCCCTGAAAGCCTTCCCACAGTCATTGCACTTACAGGGTTTCTCTCCAGTATGAATTTTCTTGTGCGTGATAAGGTTGGAGCTCAGCCTAAAAGCTTTCCCACATTGATCACACTTGAAAGGTTTCTCTCCAGTATGTATCCGCAGGTGTACCTTAAGAGATGACTGACTACTCAGGGCTTTACCACAATGGCTACATTCAACGGATTTCTCTCCGGTGTGGATTCTCTCATGTCTTTTAAAATATGGGAGAATACTGAAAGTTTTCCCACAGTCATTGCACGTATAGGGTTTCTCTCCAGTATGTATTATCTGGTGTATGGCAAGCCTATAGCTTCTACTGAAGGTTTTGGTGCATTGATCACATTTGTAGGGTTTTTCTTCTGAATGAGTCCCTGAATGTTGTCTGAGAAGTGAGCTATCTCGGAAGGTTTTTCCACAGTCACGGCACTCATAGGGCTTCTCCCCGGTATGAATTCTCTTGTGACGCGTAAGGTAAGAGCTTGAGCTGTAGGCTTTCCCACACTGATCACACTTATACGGTTTTTCTCCAGTGTGGATTCTCATGTGCAACTTAATGGATGAATGGCTCTGTAATACTTTACCACACTGATTACACTCAAAAGGTTTCTCTCTAGAGTGAGTTTTTTCATCCTTCTTAAGGTGTGAGATTGAATTTACGACTTTCCCCAAGTCACTGCGTTCATGGGATGTCTCTTCTGTATGTTGTCTCTTGTGCCCAGCTAAGTTAGAACTCCTGAGGAAGGCATTCTCGTCCTTTTTACATTCATAAGATTTTTCCCGAGGAAGAATTCCCTCAGATGGCTTAAGACGTGAAGAATCTCTAAGGGCTTTTGCAGAGTCAAGGTATCGATGGGCTTTCTTGCTAGGGTAAATTTTATTCTGAGTAATGTTAAATTTCACACTCAAGGCTTCAACAATTTCACTGCATTGAATGGGATTGCCTCCAAGACTTTGTTCCTATTGATTAAAATATGAGTTACAATCACAGGATTTATCATGTTCATGACTGAGAATCTCCCCTGACATAAATTCTGATACATCTCATGAGCACTTTATTAGCATGAGAGTTTCACATTTTCTTAGTGAATATGCAGTTTCTGACTGAGTTTATCAGCTTGAATAAGCTGATTGCTCTACCAGATGGCACTGGAGTCTCTTCAACAGATTTAAGATAAAATTGCCTTAGAGTGAGTATCTTAAACATTTAACAACTAATCCCATTATGCAATTATTTACCTTGGGGATTCTCTGTAACCATTTTTGGAACTAAGTTATGAGTTTCCTTCAAATGAATACTTAGAGAATCTTCTGCTTTCTATTGGTGAAATGAGTGTGATATCACTCATATTACCCTCTAGTCCTTTTCTATCTTATAGAATTCTGGACTTCTAATGTGAGGACAAGAAATTATCCCATGTGACTCTTACCTTCTTGCCATTGAGCGTATATTTCTCCAAAATACCTTGTTTTTGCTGTTGTTGTTTGGTTTTAAGGAGAATCAGCTCATCTGAACAAAGTGGGAAAAAGTTTTGGAAAAGACATGGTGACAATATGCTGACAAAAAGCAGGTAGTGCCCCAACCCAATCTGAAACAAATGGGAAACATAACCTCAAGTTCCTAGAGTATAAAATGGTGGGATGTTTAGCACAGGGAACAGATCTTGTAGGCAAGACATTCATATATGCCTGGTGCTCACCCGAACAGGTGTCTTGGTGAATTCTTCTCTCTACTATGTCCATTTCATCTTCCTGCTCCATCTGGGTGATGAGAGGAGGCTTGCTGAGTTGATGTCCTATTATGGGGAAAGATACATATGAGAGGACCATGCAGTATACAACAAAAACTACCATCAAACTGTGACAACAACTTGTTCTTTGAGGTTCTGAAGATAGGCAGTTGTGACTTTATAAGCAGCAAAATGACAAAATTCTAACAGAGAAAGCAAAAGTAAAGCATTTCAGAGATCAACTTTCCATAAATGGAAAATTGTCTTTCCAAGAGAAATTACTGAACCTTGGTAAGTGAACAGGATCTGTGACATTTTAATTTAAGAATATTCCCATCCCGGGCTTCCCTGGTGGTGCAGTGGTTGAGAGTCCGCCTGCCAATGCAGGGGACACGGGTTCGTGCCCCGGTCCGGGAAGATCCCACGTGCTGCAGAGCGGCTGGGCCCGTGAGCCATGGCCGCCAAGCCTGCATGTCCGGAGCCTGCGCGTCCGGAGCCTGCGCGTCCAGAGCCTGTGCTCCGCAACGGGAGGCCACAACAGTGAGAGACCCGTGTACCGCAAAAAAAAAAAGACGGGAAATAAGTGTTGGTAAGAATGTGGAGAATTTGGAACCTGCATACGTTGCTGAAGGGAATGTAAAATGATACAGCCAGTTTGGAAAACAGTTTGGCAGCTCCTCAAAATGTTAAGTATAAAGTTACCAAATGACCCAACAATTTTACTCTTAGGCATATATCCAAGATAAAGGACAACATATGTCCACACAAAAACTTGTGAGTGTTTGTAGCAGCACTGTTCGTAACAGCAAGTGTCAAAAGCCAAATGTCCATCAACTGATGAATGGATAAACAAAATGTTGTATATCTATGCAAGAGAATATTATTCAGCAATGAATAGGACAGAAGTACTGACATATGCTACAACAAGGATGAACCTTGAAAACATTACACTAAGTGAAAAAATAAGTCACAAAAGACCACATTTGGTATGATTCCATTAATATGAAATGCTGAATAGGGAAACCTGTAGAAAAGGAAAGTAGATTAGTTGTTGCCAGGGGCTGCACGCAGGGAGGAATCAAACACCCTGTAGGTGGAGCAACAAAAATGTTATGGAATTAGACAGTGGTGACGGTTGCACAGCTATATGAAGGTACTAGAAAAAAAAAACCATTGTACTGTACACTTCAAATGAGTAAATTATGGTATGTGAATTAGGTCTCAATATGGCAATTTTTCTTAAAAGTAAAAGCCTACAAAAAAAACCTCCTATAGTCTGTATCACAAGTCGATTGGGTCTTACTCACCCAAGAAATCCATGCTCAAATTCAGTAAATAAATCAAGGGATTCTGTTAGTCTTACCCAGTGAAACCACGTTTCTATAGTTCTCTAGCATCACATCTCTGTGCAGTTTTCTCTGAGATGAATTCAGCAATGCCCACTCCTCCTGGGTGAAGTCCACGGCCACATCCTCAAAGGTTATTGAGTTCTAAAATGACAACACATCCTGTCTCAACCAGCCACCAACCCCACCAATGTTGCTGGGGAGAGGATCATGCACCATAGCACTGGAAATGAAACACCTGTTTCACAGTAAATTCAAGATTCTGATGAGGGCTCTTCATTTAACCCAGGATTTAGTTCTCAGAATCTTTCCTTCTCTATTCATGCTCACGCCTTAAGGAATTTCAACCAGCCTCAAGAATTTAAGGCCTCTCTAACACATGATGAAATGTATCTCTCCACTCCTAGCCTGAAAGCTTTCATAATCGTACTCTCTTCTATCTGCAGGGTTAATCAGAGACCTGAACACGTTGCAAGAATGAGAGAAATACTTCCTAAATGAAAAAATTATTTCCCATAGAGTGGCCATACATTTTTAAGGCTAAGACAGTCTTATATCCTTCTTTTACTTTTTACTTCTTTTACTAACAGCACTAAGCAGGAGAGATGCCTGAAAAAAAACTGTAAGTAGTAAGGTAATAGAAGAATTTTTTTTTGGAAGTCCCTTAACCACCATCAGAAGTTTCAAAATGCAGGAGGGGTTATGAGGTTCCAGAGTACTGGAAGGAGATGCATTCACCCCAGGGGACAGGAATGTATTTTAGGAGAAAGAAAAAAAATTATGACTCACTTGTAACCCAGAGTGCAAGTTTTCCATCTCTGTGATCCTCTCATGGGCACAGGAAGGGTCTAGGACAGGCAGAGCTAGAGGAGAGGGTGACATGAGTTTCTAGGCACATACATAGTCTCAACTTTCCTAGCAAGGGAAGTTGAAAGTCAGAAAGGTTGAGTTGTTACCCTTCCCAGCTTTATAAAACAAATGGATGGGATAAGGAGATGCCACCCCGAAATTTTCTTCCCTCTCCCCACCACGCACATACGCCCTTCCTCTAGAATCCCAAAGGGCACTGAATCCGACATGAGCAAATTCTGGGGCACCAAGTGTTCACAGAGCTCCATACCCACCTCCTTTCATTTCAGCCCCTTCTTCCCAGTCCCCTGTGGCTACTCAACTCCCTTATTCTGTGCCCACTTAATCCTGGTAAAGTGAATCTACCCTAGGAACTCACCACATATAGTGGACAGATGTGGGGCTGCCATTCTGCAAGTCCGTAAGTAGTAAATATGATCAGACAGCAACCAGGAGAACAAGGATGCTCCTCTTACTGCTTCTATGATCCACTCCAGGCAGGGCTCTGAAATAAAGAAATACTAACAAGAGAATTCACAAGCTTTCTGTTTCTCCTTTGCACTTAGGACAGTTACATCACCATGCATCCAATATGTGTTCCTTTCAGATTCAAGCTGTCTGTGATCCTGGGTCATTGTTTTGCACGCCATGTACAACCTCAAAGCAATATAGTGGGTATTCTTGACCTTCTCCATTCCTAATGTACATTCTCCACATTATGAAACCACATTACCCACCACTTATCAAAAATTCCATCTCCACTGAGGCACCTCACTGGCTTCTCCCCTGAATTAGCACCAACATATAGACCTGACCCATTAAAGTCACTGTCACCTGACTCCCATTCTTCATTTTAACTCCCATCCCTGCTCGGATTGAAGATGATTCCATGTTCTTGGGCATAAACTAGCAAACGTCCATGGCTTCCACATCTCAACCAAACACCTTAAATTTATCATCACCTGAGACTCTTGCTCTCTATGAAGGCAAAAAGTCAGACATCCCACTTTCTGAACACAGTAGGTATACTTCCATCTTGTTCACTTTTTTGCCTGTATTGCATCTGCTTTCCTACCTCATAGAAGCTTCCAAGCCATCCATACTTCCACCATATTGCTATTTATAATCCTCATTTCCTTGGCACTACATATGAAATGCCATGACCCATCCCTTCAATAATATATTTTCTAAAACCTCAAATTCCTCTCTGAGGAATCATAACACCTGCCTTAGATAATTCCAACCATCTGTCTATCCTGCCTGGGTAGTTCCTATCCAATAAATTATACGGGAAGCACTAAAAATTTGAGTCCATATACTCTAAATGGGGCTTCAACACTAAAGGAAAAGCCCAACAGGCAATTTAAACTCCTAGTTATCCAAAGACCTTTTCACAATTCCTCCAAGATTTTGAATCTCATATGGTCTCAACCTTATCTCTTCAATAAATGATCTTACATCTTACTTTGCAAAGAAACTCTTAACAATGAAAGAAGGATTCCTCATTTTCTTGCCACTAGTACAAAAGTGTTCCACAACATCATGGTTTCTTTCACTTTGCAAACAAGATGTGTCTGCCTTCTTATCTAACGTCAATATCTGCTACTTTGCTATGTCATGTTTCCCACCTTTGGCACATTTTGAGCTGGATACTTCTTTGTTATGGGGGTACCATCCTATCACTGTAGGATGCTTAGTAGCATCCCTGGACTCTATCCAGTAGTATCCCCTCTAGTTGTGAAAGGGATATTGCCAAATGTCCCCTAGAGGGCAAAATTTCCCCTTTAAGAACCACTGGTCTAATCCCTTCCTACCTTCTCAGAGAGCTTGCTTTATTAATTATTCCTTTGCTCTTTTCCATCACCATCAACTTCTACTCCACTGTACTCATACTTCTAACATTGAAACATAATCAAAGATGTCCCATCTTACAACAAAGTCCTACTGTATAGCACAGAGAACTGTATTCAATATCCTATGATAAACCCTAATGCAAAAGATTAAAAAAAAAAAAAGGAATGTTAAAAAAAAATGAAGAGAAAGTGCATGGGCTTGGAGACAGGTATTTTCCTTACTAATTTTTTTTTCCTTTTTCCTTGGTAATTTTTCTAAAGTTTGAGAGTTATCTTAAAATAAGTGATTGCATAGTTTTACATCTTCTAAATATTGCCTTGTATTTTCTAATACATATTGCCTTGCATCTCTTCTTTGTAAATAAATGTTCTTGTTCATCTGAAAAAAATTAAAAATCTCCCCTTTTTTTTTTTTTTTTGCAGTACACGGGTCTCTCACTGCTGTGGCCTCTCCCGTTGCGGAGCACAGGCTCCGGACGCGCAGGCTCAGCGGCCATGGCTCACGGGCCCAGCCGCTCCGCGGCACATGGGATCTTCCCGGACTGGGGCACGAACCCGTGTCCCCTGCATCGGCAGGCGGACTCTCAACCACTGCGCCACCAGGGAAGCCCAAAATCTCCAATCTTGAAACAAATTCATGCCTTTGGGTCCCCCTTAGCCCTACAGTTACTGCTCAGTCCCTCTTCCTTTTCTCCATCCAGCTTCTGGAAAGACTGGTCTACCCTCTCATTCTCCCCATTTCCTCACCTCCCTTAATTACACTCCAAACTGGTTTCTGTCTCACCACCACCTCACTGACACTGCTCTGCCAAGACTGCCAAGGATTTAAGAGGATTAATCCAGTGAATGCCATCCTGTCTTTGACTTAGTTCATCAGAAAAATTCTATCACTATTTTCTTCTATAAATCAGCCTCTGTTCTGGGCTTTTGTTACCATAATCTCCCGGTTGGCATCCGTAAGGCCAGCAGGTCCGGGGAAGGGCCCAGGGAGTCAGACGGATCCCCCGCCAGGGTGGTTAATGCAGCCGGACACACGAGCAGCATCAACCCGGGACTTTGCCCTCGGCCCCGGTCTTCCCGCTCCCCGAGGGGCGGAACCAACGGCTCTGAGGCTGATGCAACCGCCCGCTCCCCGAGGGGCGGGACCAACGGCTCTGACGCTGATGCAACCGTCCGCTCCCCGAGGGGCGGGACCAACGGCTCTGAGGCTGATGCAACCGCCCAGCTCCCCGAGGGGCGGGACCAACGGCTCTGAGGCTGATGCAACCGCCCGCTCCCCGAGGGGCGGAACCAACGGCTCTGAAGCTGATGCAACCGACAAACGACATTGCCACAACATCCAAAAGATTACCAAAAAAGGGGGTTGCTTCACACAGCAAGCGTCTCCCCTGCGTCCACCCCTATAAATCTTGTTCGCGCCCGCACCCAGGCGCGACTTCTCTGGCCCCTTTCTCTCGGACCAGTGAACCTCGCCCGGGAGCGTTCCCAAATAAAGCTTGTTTAAGCTCTCCTCCGTTTTTGGTGCCGTTCCTTACAGCATCTTATTTCTCTGGCCACTGTCTTTCAGGATCATTGGCCAGCTCCTCTCCCACTGTTAACTGTCCTCAAGGCTCAGTCGTGGCCCTTATCTCTCACCTTATTCTGTGTATTCCACATCTATGCATTCCCTTGAAATTGAATTCCATCTCGGGACTTCCCTGGTGGCGCAGCGGAAGACTCCGCTCCCAATGCAGAGGGCCCGGGTTAGATTCCCTGGTCAGGGAACTAGATCCCACATGCATGCCACAACTAAGAGTTCGTCTGCCACACTAAGGAGCCCAGGTGCCGCAACTAAGACCCGGTGCAACCAAATAAATATTAAAAATAAATAAATTCCATCTCTATGCTCATAACACCCAAATCTCCAGTTTGAGAACTCAAATCTGAGCTTAAGACCCATGTATCCTGCTGCCTTTTCAACCATGGCCATCTAAACGTTCTGCAGGCACCTTGGATGAAGCTTATCAGACTGAACTTATCTCTTCCCCAAAACTTTTCACTTCAAGCATCTGCACTCTCAGTAAGGAGTACTAATGCTCTAGGTATTCAGAGCAGGCAGAAGGCATCACTGGTATCACACCCTTTACCCCACCCCACAGCTGTAATTAATTAAAACTGAAGATTAATTATTTGATAAGCCCTTCTCCCCTCCTGTGGGCTGGACTCAACTAAAACCCACAGAATCCTTGACTCCTCTCCCCTCAGCCAGAAACAGCCATTGAAATTTTAAAATATGGGCACACTTCCTCCCCCATCCCCCAAAGGCAGAAATCACCTGAAACCTAAAACTATTCCTTTGTAGACTTCACCCTACCCCACAGCAGAAACTGACAGGGACTAATGCAAGCCACACCCTCTCTCCACCCAACTCCAATCATTTCAATGGTGCTCTCTCCAGAGAAAATCTCAACTACTAAATTCTTCCCCGTTCCCTGCCACACATGGATAATTTTTCCTTTGTCATTTTTCTGTCCATTTAAATGTCATTTCCTCAGAATCACCTTTATTGTGAGCCCCATATTTAATATAAAGCCAATCTTATTGTCTGAGTCTCCCTATGTAGCCCTCAGAATTTGTAATTATATATTTATTTCTTTGCTTATATTTTTCTCTTCCACTAGATTGTAATGTCCAAGAGAATGGCCTTTTCTTATTAAAACCCTATACCCAGTCACTAGCACATCACTAGCCACATCGTAAAGTGTACAGCATTCTGGGTGCAGAAATGAATGAGTATGGATTCCACCTTCAATCTATCCCCCCAGATCATCACTTTGTTCTACTTTGTAGCCACCAAGAGTCTAGATTACCATCACTCATTCCTAAATCCTACTACTAACCCTTAATCTTTTCTCCACCAGTCAAGCTTGTCCTCTGTACTCCATCCTCACCCAGCATCCTCATGGTGCAGCTAGCTCTGCTAAACACAAATCTAATTGTTGATGCCCCGGCTCACAATGGCTTCCAACCAGCATTAAATTAAATTAAACCCTGAACTTGCTTTCCAGATTACAAGTCATGTGGCTGAGACTCTTGCAATCTAGTTCACTTTCCTCCTCTCTTGCTTCTTTTCTCAGCCATGTCCTGTCTTGCTCACACCCTGGTACAATCCAGGGATTTTAGCTGCTTCAGGGATTTTACATGTGCAGAGAGTCCCGCTAAAATGTTCTCCCCATTCCTGGCCCCATCACTGCCTAGCCCACTGCCTGTCTGTATCCTAGTCATTTCTAAGACTGGATTTTGGCTTCAATAACTTTTTTTTTTCCAAGAGGCTTTATGAGCCCATAGACTGAGTCCTCCATTGACATGCTCTCATTTAAAATAACTCAGGGACTTCTCTGGTGGTCCAATGGTTAACACTCTCTGCTCCCAATGCAGGGGGCATGGATTCCACCCCTGGTCAGGGAACTACGATCCCACATGCCATGGGCAGGGCCAAACAATAATTTAAAAAATAAAATAACTCAAAACCAGCTATCATTTACAAGTAGGCTTGATGGTTGGACTGTAAACTCCAGGGGACCTAACCCTTATAAATTTTGTTTGCCATTGTACCCGTGGGCCTGAGCAAACAGGAACAGGCTCCATGTAGGCATGTAATAAATATTTGTGGACCACTGACAGGAGACAAAAACTCACCCGGGGAATTTTTCAGTGTGCACTCACTAAATGATAAGAATAGGGGATTTCCCTCGTGGCGCAGTGGTTAAGAGTCCGCCTGCCAATGCAGGGGACACAGGTTCAAGCACTGGTCCAGGAAGATCCCACGTGTGGCAGAGCAACTAAGCCCGTGCGCCACAACTACTGAGCCTGTGCTCTAGAGAGCCCATGAGCCACAACTACTGAAGCCTGTGCACTTAAAGCCCGGCTCTGCAAAAAGAGAAGCCACCACAATGAGAAGCCTGCACACCGCCACGAAGACCCAACGCAGCCAAAATAATAATAATAAATAAATAATAAATTTTTAAAAATAAATGATAATCACTAAAATATATGTAATACATGATAAAAACAAGAAGCTTGGGCTTCCCTGGTGGCGCAGTGGTTGAGAGTCCACCTGCCGATGCAGGGGACACGGGTTCGTGCCCCGGTCCGGGAAGATCCCACATGCCGCGGAGCGGCTGGGCCCGTGAGCCATGGCCACTGAGCCTGCGCGTCCGGAGACTGTGCTCCACAACAGAAGAGGCCACAACAGTGAGAGGCCCGCGTACCACAAAAAAACAAAAAAAAACCAAGAAGCTTGTTAGTGAGTTTTTAAAATAATGTGAATTCTATTTAAGGAAGCATCAAATTCTGTAAGAGAATACTCTTTTATAACCAAATTGCTTGCACTTAAAAGTTGATGACTAATTTGCTTTTATGTTTTATATGGTTTGGGGAAAAACAAATATTTAATTAACACAGCACGAGGTAAAACTCATTCCATACAAAGTCAATTGAACTCTCATTTCAGGTAGTACCTTAATGAAATTTGCATCACTTTTTAAAGAATGTCTTGACTTTCAAGCGTTGGGGGTTGTCAGGTTAGCTGAGCTCGCTTGAAAAGAACAAAGCTGACCTTAATAGTAGAACTCATAATTAAAAGGTAATAAATTGCCCATCCTGACACCCTGTGAACAAAGCCTTTGTGGCTGAAAAACTGCAGTCTGCCTCTACAAGGATGAAGTAACTAGCCACTGCAGTGGCTGACCTTCAATACACCCTGAAAGGAGTTCGGGGCAGAGCTGGGGAATGAGCGCTCTGTGCTCTGGGAAAAACAGGCAGAACAGGTCTTCAGACAGTTAGATATTCTTCAGGAGAAGATTTTATGAGACCAATTCCTTGCATCTTCTTATATCTAGAAAAGGACTAAAATCATTGACAGAGACATCTGTTCCTCATGACTAGTAGCAACCCTCTGCCAACCTGTGTGCTTCATTGCACGTGTCCCCCTTCACCCAAATCACATGTATACTGACCTCCCCCTTACCTTTATGGGACCAGTTCCTCAGAGCTATCTGAGAGGCTGTCTCCTAGGCTATAGTCCTCATTTTACCCCAAATAAAACCTAACTCACAACTCGCACGTTGTGCACTTTTTTCAGTCGACGCTTACCCAACATAAATAACTGAAAAATTTCATTTCACAAGATACCTCAATCTCAAATGCACCCGAATGCCCACAGTCAAGAGAAAATGTTCTGCAGGGTAAAAATTATCTTACAACGTGAAGGGCAGTGGGGAGCCCCTGCCACAAGCTCTTATTCGTTACTCACCGAAAGACACAGAAATCCACAGTCAGCGAGGTAAGAGCTTGGACCAGGCTGATGTCCACATACTTCTCAGCTACAGCAAGCTTTCTGTCTGGAGAAATGCACAAGGTCACTGACTTTTATCTATGATAACTATGACAACTGAAAGGACTAAAGGCTTAAAAGACACACCCTATTCTCCCTGACTAGATTTACACAGTCATCTAGCCCAAACAGTAACAGGCTCAGTGTTACTGATTTATATAGGATTATTGTTAAACCAAAGAATACACACCCTGTTTACACTAGTTCCTTTTAATTGTACAAGTAAAGATACAAGTTCAGTCGTCCCTCAGTATCCGCAGAGGATTGGTTCCAGGACCACCGCCCCACGCATACCAAAAGCCAAAGATGTTCAAGTCCCTTATGTAACGTGATGTAGTATTACATTCTGCCCTCCCATTCAGCGGGTCCCGCGTCTGCGGATTCAGCCAATCGCGGATCTACCGACCCCCAGGGTCGACTGTATTCAGTGGTATCAATAGAGTGGTTCGCTGCCTACGGAAGTCTAAATCGTTGCGTATTTTTACAAGGTAATTATTCATTCATTGAATTGATGTTTATTGAGTACTTACTGTATACCATGCACTATTCTAAATACCAGGAATGTAAAATAAACAACACAACATATACACAGAAAAATCAAATAAGGAAGAAAGCAAATGACGGGACTTCCCTGGTGGTCCAGTGGCTAAGACTCCGCGCTTCCAATGCAGGGAGCCCAGGTTGCATCCCTGGTCAGGAAACTAGATCCCACATGCCGCGAGGAAGATCCCGCACGTGGCAACGAAGATCTGGCGCAGCCAAATAAATAAATATTAAAAACAAAAAAGAGGGCTTCCCTGGTGGCGCAGTGGTTGAGAGTCCGCCTGCCGATGCAGGGGACACGGGTTCGTGCCCCGGTCCGGGAAGACCCCACATGCCGCGGAGCGGCTGGGCCCGTGAGCCATGGCCGCTGGGCCTGCGCGTCCGGAGCCTGTGCTCCGCAACGGGAGAGGCCACAGCAGTGAGAGGCCCGCGTACCGCCAAAAAAAAAAAAAAAAAAGAAAGAAAAAAAGAAAAAGCAAATGGCAAATGCTAGAAGAAAAGTAAATGGTAACGGGGTACCTGAATGACTAGTAGTAGTTGAACACAGGCACTCGTTGGGGAGCCGATGTTCCAGCGGAGACCTTGACAAGGCTGATTAAAACGTTGCTTGACATAACCGAGGCTGGATTGACTTAGGAGAGCGAGACCGTTTATTTGTGAGAACTTCCTGCCCTATAACTTTTTAGCTCTGCGTCAGTCCCAGATCCCCACCCCTCCTCCACGTGCCTGACAACAAACATTTCCTGCCTCCTCTTTTCCTGTTGTTGCAATTATTTAAAACACTTTAAGTTTAAAGACACTTCCCCACTCCTCCACCATCCTGCACTTTACCCCCAGCCCCCGCTCACCTTCACCCCCACTATCATCCCAGCCCCACCCACAAAGCAGTTTTTTATGAGTCCCTCCTTCCCTCTCCAGCCACTGGCCTCCGCATATTAAAGCTTTGTTCCTACATTCCCTCCCCGAAATGATTCTGGCTAACAATAGGCGTTTCTGCCTGCTGCAATAGTCCCTCTTAATAAAGTCATTCCTTACTGACATTCGAAGTGGCATTTTTCTTTTTTTTTTTAATTTGACAATCTGAATTACAAAGGCCAACTGTAGGAAGATCTGGGAGAGGACATTTCAAAGGAGAGAAATGCCAGAAACGCTGATATAAAAGCCTTGAGGCATGAATAAAGCTTGGGGAGTTGAAGAATAGAGAACCCCTCTCAGTGGTGCGCTGAAAGTCCACACTGCAGAGCTGATCATACAGCTCTTCCCAACTCTGCCTTCAATGACTGAGAGCTCGAATTTGTGGTGGGAGAATTTACACCTCAGAAATCGACCAGTGCTACAAATCAGATCTTTTTCCTGACTTCCCAGCAAACCATTGCCTCTAATCGTTGGTTCCCATTCTGGGTATAATAATGGCACCTAACTCATGGGTTGCCACGATTTCCTGGCTCGCATAGTAATATTTTATCAGCTCCTATTTGGGTCGGGCACTGTGTTAAGCCATGGTGAGCAAAAACTGTTCTCTTGTAGCTGCATTTTACAGGGCCTTTCATCAGATAATTTTCAGAGTCTTGGATCTCAGTACAGTCATAGGTGAGTACCGTCAATGACTAGAGCCCCAAATTAAGAACCCTGGCCGAGGGGGAGAGTCAGAGGAGGCTACCTGAGCAGGCGCTCCTGATGCAAAAAATCTAGACGCTATAGAGATGCACTCGTTAGTGTTTCCAAAATGGGATGCAGACAGTATTTTAAAGACTGTGTATTTTAACATGTATTAGAAAATATCACCAGCACCAAAAAACAAACAAACTTTGCTGAGTTTAAAAGAAGAGCCAGGGGCTTCCCTGGTGGCGCAGTGGTTGAGAGTCCGCCTGCCGATGCAGGACACGGGTTCGTGCCCCGGTCCGGGAGGATCCCGCGTGCCGCGGAGCGGCTGAGCCGCTGGGCCTGCGCGTCCGGAGCCTGTGCTCTGCAACGGGAGAGGCCACAGCGGTGAGAGGCCCGCGTACCGCAAAAATAATAATAATAATAATAAAAGAAAAGAAGAGCCAGGGCTTCCCTGGTGGCGCATGGTTGAGAGTCCGCCTGCCGATGCTGGGGACACGGGTTCGTGCCCTGGTGCAGGAAGATCCCACATGCCGCGGAGCGGCTGGGTCCGTGAGCCATGGCCGCTGAGCCTGTTGTGCATCTTGATCATCCCAGACTGTGAGCTTTGGTACAAGAGGCAGGAGAGAGGAAAGGCCACATGCTTACCCCAGCTCAGGGGATTAGCAAGCCAGTAGTTTCCTTCCGTCTGCTGCAGGATTGGAGTGAAGATAGAACACTTTCGCTAATGAGGAGCTTTGGAGACAAGGCCCCTAGGGCCAGAGAAAAACTGTAAATATACTGAGTGTCCCCTATCAACACAATCTCACACCAACCAACCAGAAAGCTTTGCTACCTTGTTGCTTCTTAGAGAATGTGTATTGTCCAGAAACTGCACACATGACTGTCTCCTTGAAATTCTCAAGCATCCGTTTATCTTCAACATCTACATCCTGGGGAGAAACTCAGCCCCTGTGGTCTCCTGTGGGGCCATCCTGGAGACACAGAAATCCTTGTAAGTTCTAGAGGAAAGGTGGCAACATTATTATTGTTATCATTATTTTTCCTATTTGGAGGTAGTCCTAGGTTAATTAAGTAGGAAGTCTAAACCAATTGTTCTCACAATGTGTCCCTAGACCAGCAGCCAGGGCTGGGTTCATGGGTGTGCAACCAGGAGAGCCACAGAGGACCCCACTCTTGGTTGAATGCTCTGCTATCACTGTCTTGACATTGTTTCAACATGGGGTCCCACATTTTCATTTTGCACTGGGACCCAAAAAATTATGCAGCAGGTTCTACCAGTCATATCAGCATTACCTGGGGAGTTCTCTGAAATGCAATTTCTCAGACTTCATCTAGACATGCTGAAACTCTGGGGTGGTGCCCAGCAACCTGTGTTTTAAGAAACCCTTTAGGTGACTCTGACACCTGGTCAAGAGTGAGAATCACTGTCTAACTGCCCTCCCGATTTTTCTGGCCTATTTCCAAGTCCCCTGGCACTAGATTTGCAATTGCTTGTGGCTCTCCTGACCCCTTTCTCTCACCTTAAAATTGCATGGGCCAATTCACTACTCAAAGGAATCAATACTTCTCAAAATTTTCTGAGAATTCCAGGCTGCTCCAATGCATCCCTTTATGTCCCGGGAAGGGAAGGAGGAGAACTGTGCTGTTGAATCCTCACACTGCTGGTTTTGGATCCAACCCTTTAAGGAAGACACTGAGATTCAAGGAAAGGGGGTCAGTCTCCCCAGACAACTTGCTCCTTGCTGTGATTAAGGATCCTCATGGAATATTCAAGATGGTCCTCCTTCTTCACAACTCATAAGTGTTGTCCCTGGATGTTCTCTCTCTTCTGCCTCTTCCTCTTCCTCCTTTACATTCCTGTCCTTTCCGCCCTAAACCCTCCAACACACGCCGCTCAAAGGGAGGAATCAGGTCGCGATCTCCTCAAGTCCTGGTAATCGTAATATAAATAATATGAATAATTGCAGCAACAGGGATGGACCTAGAGATTATCATAATAAGTCAAGTAAGTCAGACAGAGAAAGATAAATACCATATGATATGACTCATATGTGGAATCTATTTTTTAAAAAAATGATATAAATAAATTTATTTACAAAACAGAAACAGACTCACAGATTTCAAAAACAAACCTATGGTTACCCAAGGGGAAACGTGGTGGGGAGGGATAAATTAGGAGCTTGAGATTAACATACACACAGTACTATATATAAAATAGGTAAACAACAAGGACCTACTGTATGGCACAGGGAACTCTACTCAATATTAGGTAATAACCTATATGGGTAAAGAATCTGAAAAAGAATGAATATACGTATATGTATAATTGAATCATTTTGCTGTACACCTGAAACTAACACAACATTGTAAATCAACTATACTCCAATAAAATTTAAAAATAATAAGGATATGAATAATGAACGTGTTGGGGAGGGGAAATATCCCCTCCTCCTTCTTGAGTTCTTCTGGGCGATCTAATAATTAAATTGACACAAGACAGATTAAAAGGAGAAACAAAAATTAAGTCATACATACAGAAGTCTCATAGAAATAGGATCTAAGAAGTGACCAAGGCAGGCAGCTTTTATACTTTTTAGACAAAAGAACAATAAATTTGTGAGGAGTTGACCATACAAAGAAAAATAGGCTTGGATGGCTAATTAATGAAGAAGTAACAAGATCTGTTTATATAGCCTTCTTGGCCCTGGGCTCCCTATCTCTGGTGATAAGGATTTTTCCATCCTCCTGGTACAGGGAGGGTACCTTTTCACAGGGGAGATTTATTTTCTGCTTTCAAGGAGACAGAGGGGAGGGTCAAAGTGTCCCTCTTGCATTGGACATTTTTGTGAAGTTTTTTTTCTTTTGGCTGAGCTGTGTGGCTTGCAGGATCTTAGTTCCCTGACCAGGGATTGAACCCAGGCCCCCTGCATTGGGAGCGTAGACTCTTAACCACTGGACCACCAGGGAAGTCCCTAAAGTAACTTTAATTCAAAATAATCCTTATGACACTTTGGCATATTTGGGGGTGGCCTGGTCTGAGCCCCAATAAATGCATACTCTGCTGTGGGCTTTATTTTTTTCCTTTTCACATGTACTCCTGAAAATGTAGGGTACTCCTACATTCTCACTCCCATTATCCAGATGGGAAACAAAAGCTCAAACATGTTCAAGGATTTTCCTCCTTGGCTTTATACAGAATTTGAATCCAGATGTGGCTGATTCCACACCACGCTTTAGGAATTTCTACAGCAGTAATTCTTGAAGTGTGACCCCCTGACCAGCAGTATCAGCATCAACATCACCTGGGGACTTGTTAGAAATGCAAATTCTTGGACTCCACCCCAGACCTAGTCAATCAGAAACTCTAGGGTAGGACCCAGAGATCTGTTTAACAAACACTTTGGGTGATTCTGATGCACACTAAAGTTTAAAAACCCTAGTGCCATCGTAAGTACTATCTTCCTTGAGAATAACCAACTTATCAGTGTCCTTATTTTGTCCCCTGGTAGGTGGAGCATGGAGGCTGGGTGTTGAAAGCTCTGTAATTCTCATTATCCTTTTAGCTTCTGATCCCTGGGGACTCATTATGGATGGCTCCTTCCCCCTCATTCCTAAGAACAATTGGTAGACACTTGGAGAACCGCCTAGTCAGTCCTTTCTTGCCTCTTTGGAAAGGTCCAAAGATCCTGAAGTAGACTGAGGGGACAGAGTTGGTAAGGATCTAAGTCTGTCTCCTGCCGTGGATTCTTCCAGGAGACAGCACTCACCCAGTTACTTCTAAGCCGGACTTGGATGTGATCCTACCAAGAACAGGAGGAGGTAAGATCTGAGTCTCCATGAATGGTGTTAAGTATTCCCTGATCTGCAGGATTCTCTGGCTGAGGGAGAAGCATAAAACAGAAGCGAGGGTGGGGTTTTGTTCCCTAAGAACATCTATGAAGTTCGAGAAATGAGGGGCAACTGATTTCTCGCAGCACAGTGGGCCGGAGCATGAGTAAAGCAAACCAGAAAGAGTTCCTTCGGGATTTTTTATTAATTCATTTATTTTTTTAACCATGACAAAATATATCAAATAAAATGTACCCTTTAAGCTATTTTAAGTATGCAGTTCAGTAGCATTAAGTTCAATCCCATTGTTGTGCAACCATCACCACCATCCATCCCCAGAACAGTTTTCATGTTGCAAAACTGAAACTCTGTCCTCATGAAACGCTACCCCTCCCCATTCTGCCATCCCCCCAGCCCCTGGCAACCACCCTTCTGCCTTCTACTCTCTGTATGAATTTGACTACTCTAAGTACTTCATATAAGTGGACTCTTACCGCATTTTTCTTTTTGTGACTGGTTTTTTTCACTTAGCATTATGTCCTCAAGGTTCATCCATGTTGTAGCATGTGTCAGAATGCCCTTCCTTTTTAAGGCTGAATAATATTTAATATTCCACTGTATGTATATTCCACATTTTGCTTATTCATTCATCTGTCACTGGAGACATGGGCTGCTTCCACCTTTCAGTTATTGTAAATAATGCTGCTAAGAACATGGGTGTATAAATAGCTCTTGGAGATCCTACTATCAGATCTTTTGGATGCAGACCCAGAAGTGGAATTGCTGGATCATATGGTAATTCTATTTTTAATTTTTTGAGAAGGTCTTCAACATTTTCTTTAAGAAAAACAGAAAACAACAAGGTCCTACTGTATAGCACAGAGAACTATATTCAATATCCTATGATAAACCATAATGGAAAAGAATATGAAAAAGAGTATATATATATTATATATATAATATATAACATATATATTATATATATTATATATAACGGTGACTTTGCTGTTCAGCAGACATTGGCACAACATTGTAAATCAACTATACTTCAATAAAAAATTAAATTAAATTAAAAAACATAAATAATCAATAACAGAAAGGAAACCTAAATACACTGAAAAAATATGAAAAGGATTATGCCAATATATGTGTTATGGTCTAAAAGTTTGTGTACCCCCAGAATATATGTGCGGAAATCCTAACCCCCACATATGATGGTATTATGAAGTGGGGCCTTTGGGAGGTGCTTAAGTCATGAAGGTAGAGCCCTCATGAATGGGATTAGTGTCTTATAAAAGAGATCCCTCACCCCTTCTGCCAGGTAAAGATGTAAGAAGTCTCTAGCCTCCAGGCCGAACCTCTCTCCATCACTCAACATGCTGGCACCCTGATCTCAGACTTTCATTCCAGCCTCCAGAATTATGAGAAATAAACTCCTATTGTTTATAAGCTAAAAAAAAAAAGAACGAAAAAGAAAAACAGAAAAATTACAAAATCTCTTTCTTGCCTTTTTAAACTTTCCAAATATTGAAATTTCATTCATGTTTCTGGAATTGTGACAGTTAAACAGATCAGTCTGTGCATCAGAAAATTAAGCGGAAGAGGAGCATCCTTAAGTAAGCTCAATATTTTCTCTTCCATAAAGACTAATATAACAATAACTATTCTGTTATTAATAAAAAACAATAATGGCAATGAGAGCCAATATTTCTGGAGTATTCCCTATGTCCCTAGTACTCAGAACGTTTCCTATCTAATGCATATGTCTTATTAATTTGAAGGACACAAATGTCCTTTGAACTTTGTTCAACTTCTTTTCCTTTGTGACTAGACACCTGACCTTCCTCCTTTGCTTCATAAACCATTGCCTGGGTTCTGATCCTGTCAAGGGGTCTGGATGTTAGCATTGGCTAGTTCATGAGTTCCCTCCCACATGCCAGCCAGTGTGAAGGCAGAGCTTAAAAATGCTCACTTGTTTCCTTTGCTCTCTCAAGACTCTATGCATTCCATCCTCCCTTCACTTCTGTTACAAATATGTGTCCTTCCAAAGCTCGTATTCTAAGATGAATAATTTGCTTCTGATTAGAGCAGGAAATGACACATCTTCATCAGTTATGTGTCCTGCTGGTATTTGCACACCAGCTCCTAGAATTATTCACTCTTGAAGCTTTCTCAATGAAACCACATGGAGTGTCAGTTTTACAAGGTAAATTCATTGCTGAGAGTACCTTGCCCCATGTGTAATTATTACAGGGCCCAGATGTTGGAAGAACTTGAATGCCAAAGTGAAGACTTGGGGGTTTATTGGGTAGAATGCCATTGAAGTGTTCCAGAAGGATGTGCTGGACCTTCCCTGGCACGCTTGGGAAGAAGATTGCTCTGCAAAAATGCACAGGGTTAAATGCATTCAAGAGTACTTGGAGGGGCTTCCCTGGTGGCGCAGTGGTTAAGAATCCGCCTGCCAATGCAGGTAACACGAGTTCGAGCCCTGGTCCAGAAAGTTACCACACGCCACGGAGCAACTAAGCCCATGCACCACAACTACTGAGACTGAGCTCTAGAGCTCACGAGCCACAACTACTGAGCCCACGTGCCACAACTACTGAAGCCCGTGCGCCTAGAGCCCGTGCTCCGCAATGAGAAGTCACTGCAATGAGAAGCTCGCGCCCCGCAACGAAGAGTAGCCGCCACTCGCCGTAGCTAGAGAAAGCCTGCAAGCAGAAACGAAGACCCAACGCAGTCAAAAATAAATAAATAAATTTTTAAAAGAAAGAGTACTTGGAGGGTAGGGGATAATTACAAAGCCATTGCCATATAGACATGTCCAAAAAGGTAGCTACCAAGGAACAGCTAGTTGAAATATGCTATAAAATGACTCTTTCTGAGTTTCTAGACTTGCAGGATCTCAGTTCCCTGACCAGGGACTGAACCTGGGGCCACGGCAGTGAAAGCTCCGAGTCCTAACTACTGGACTGCCAGGGAACTCCCTAAATCAGTTTTTCAGAAAAAGCATTAGCTATTCTTATTTTAAGGGCCAGACAGGAGGAATTTCCCCTACAGGTATGACACTTCCACAATAGACAAGATGTAGAATCATTTAACCTTTTCTTATAAATGTCCCTCACTGTAGGCTGATGGCAAATGACAGATTGCAGCAAAACAATTCTTTCTATATAGACAGGTTCCAACAGAGTGGTTTGATCCAATTTGTAAAAAGTAGAATATTTAAAGGAATGGATTAATGATATTATTTCTCACATTGAGACAGTAAAGAATTTGAGCTTATAATTTCCAGCAATACCTGAGATTTGCCATTCTGAGCAGACTCAGTATAAAGTTAACTACAGAGTTAAAATTCTCTGAGAAAGTGCAGTCATCCAACCAGGTTTGACCCTATGTGAAGAAACGATGAGAATTTAATCACAGATTTTATTTATTTATTTAATAAATTTATTTTATTTATTTATTTTTGGCTGTGTTGGGTCTTCACTGCTGTGCATGGGATTTCTCTAGTTGCAGTGAGCGGGGGCTACTCTTTCTTGCAGTGCACAGGCTTCTCATTGCAGTGGCTTCTCTTGTTGCAGAACACAGGCTCTAGGTGCACGGGCTTCAGTAGTTGTGGCTTGCAGGCCCATTAGTTGTGGCTCTCAGGCTCTAGGGCACAGGCTCAGTAGTTGTGGCACACAGGCTTAGTCACTCCGGGGCATGTGGGATCTTCCCGGACCAGGGCTTGAACCCATGTCCCCTGCGTTGGCAGGTGATTCTTAACCACTGCACCACCAGGGAAGCCCTAATCATAGATTTTAAAATGCCATGCAGGCATGATAGTTCTTAAAAAAATAAAATATTTTAATTTTTAATAAAATGTTTTAATTTTTAGTATTAGAACAAAATGTATGGTACTTAGAAGTCATTAAAAAATTACTTGGTGAAGGAAGAAATGAGTAGAGCAGCCAGAAGGGAATAATTGTTTAAATGACTTCTCTCAAACAAGTGACGTCTGTGTGTCTGTTTCATGGTAATTCATGTCTCTATTTTCCAGTAGACTCATCAACAACATGGAATCAGAAAACCAGACTGGTGTCTCAGAATTCCTCCTCCTGGGCCTCTCAGAGGATCCAGAACGGCAGCCCCTTCTCTTTGGGCTCTTCCTGTCCATGTACCTGATCACTGTGCTGGGGAATCTGCTCATCATCCTGGCCATCAGCTCAGACTCCCACCTCCACACCCCCATGCACTTCTTCCTCTCCCACCTGTCCTTTGTTGACATCTGTTTCACCTCCACTATAGTCCCCAAGATGTTGGTGAACATCCAGACAGGGAACAAAGTCATCACCGATGCAGGCTGCCTCATTCAGGTGTATTTTTTCATGGTTTTCATATGTATGGACAATTTGCTCCTGACCATCATGGCTTATGACCACTACGTGGCCATCTGCCACCCTCTGTATTATGCAATCATCATGAACCCCCGTCTCTGTGGTCTGATGATTCTTTGCTCCTTGTTCATTAGCATTATGAACACCTTGCTCCACAGTCTGATGGTGTTGCATCTGTCCTGCACAGACTTGAAAATCCCCCACTTCTTCTATGAACTTGCTCAGATCCTCAGACTCGCCTGTTCTGATACTCTTATCAATGACATCCTGATGCATCTAGCGACTAGCCTGTTAGGTGTCGGTCCCCTCTCAGGGATAATTTTCTCTTACACTCGCATTGTCTTGTCCATCCTGAGGATCCCATCAATTGGTGGGAAGTATAAAGCTTTTTCCACCTTTGGGTCTCACCTGTCTGTCGTTTTCTTATTCTATAGGACCTGTTTTGGAGTTTACCTTAGTTCTGCAGCTACTCTCTCCCCCAGGAGGAGGGCAGTGGCCTCAGTGATGAACACTGTGGTCACCCCTATGGTGAACCCCTCCATCTACAGCCTGAGGAACAGAGCCATAAAGGGAGACTTGAGGACACTGATCTCTGGAACATTTTCTTTTTCATGATTCTGTCATCTGCCTTGGATGTGGGCTTCTAGAAAGAGTCAAAGGGAATGAAATACTTGGGTATGCCAGAATTCCCGACTCTTCCAAAATTCAATTCTCCTAGCAAAGTGATTAATCATGGGCTTTCAAATCAGATATCTTTGTATTAAATCCTTCTATCCTGGGAATTCCCCGGAGGTCCAGTGGTTAGGACTCTGAGCTTCCACTGCAGGGAACACGGGTTCGATCCCTGGTCGGGGAACTAAGATCCCGCAGGCTGCAATGCAGCAGCAGCAGCAAAAAAAAAAAAAAAAATCCTTCTATCCTGTGTTTCACTACCTGTCATTTATCAGCTAACTTAACTCTCTGAGTTCAGTTGACATCTATAAATTGGCAAAATATTACATATTTAATAGTGATATAGGGAATATATCTCATATATGGGAATATATGAATATATGAGATAGTTTAATATATGTGTACAGAAATTTGTCTATATTAAGCACTAGTAAAATCAAATGTGTAATTATCCGGTGTTAACCAAAGTCAATTAATCTCAATAAAGCTGGAGGAAAAAATTATTATCAGATGTGCAGGCCATGTGTTTGTAAACTTGTAGTGAACACTCATTTGCTTTCACATTATACTTAGATAAACCAGTTCTCGTTTCATCTCTCCCTTTTGAGTCATCCTCATTTTCCTCATTTCTGCTGCAATCTATGCAGAGAAATTGATTTGAATAAAGTCAATTGAGAGTTTTAATTTAATCCATGAGTTATATAGAAGTGCATTTTTTAGTATCCAATTATATGGAGGACCTCTTTTCCTTCTTTTGTTATTGATTTTTAGTATCATTGCATTGTGACTAAAGAACATACTCTGTATAATTTTAATTCTTTGAAATTTATTGAGATTTGCTCTCATGCACTTGTGGTTAAACTTAGTAGGTGAACTGTTTACGCTGAAAGATCAATGTGGACGATTGAGTGCATTTTCTAGGTCAAGTTGGTTAATCACGTTGAAATCTTATTTTTACTGATTTTTTTTTTTTTTTTCGGTGTGCGGGCCTCTCACTGTTGTGGCCTCTTCCGTTGCAGAGCACAGGCTCCGGACGCGCAGGCTCAGCGGCCGTGGCTCACGGGCCCAGCCGCTCCACAGCATGTGGGATCTTCCCAGACCGGGGCACGAACCCGTGTCCCCTGCATCAGCAGGCGGACTCTCAACAACTGCGCCACCAGGGAAGCCCTACTGATTTTTTTTGTCTCCTTGTTGTATCAATTATGGAGTGATATATGCTAAAATCACCCAGTGTGATATAGAATTTGACTATCTCTGCTTGCAGTTCAATCAATAGACTATTGAGGGGCTTCCCTGGTGGTGCAGTGGTTAAGAATCCACCTGCCAATGCTGGGGACACGGGTTCGAGCCCTGGTCTGGGAAGATCCCACATGTCGTGGAACAGCGAAGCCCGCGAGCCACAACTACGGAAGCCTGCACACCTAGAGCCTGTGCTCCGCCGCAACAAGAGAAACCACTGCAACAAGAAGCCCACGTAGCACAACGAAGGGTATCCCCCGCTCACCGCAACTAGAGAAAGCCCACGTGCAGCAATGAAGACCCAACGCAGCCAAAAATAAAATAAATAAAGTTATATATATATAAAAAATCAATAGACTATTGAATATAAATTCAGAATTATTATGTTTTCATGGTGGACCCAATCTTCTATCTTTATGAAGTTACCTTTGCTATCTCTGGGTGTAACAAACGTTTTTGCATTAAAATCTACTTTGTCTGATAGTAATGCACTGTAGTTACACAAGCTTTTTCTGGCATCTACCAGGTGATGGGAAACCTGGCTGCAGTCCATACTGGTTTGCTTCCAGTTCCCCTCTATTCCCCAGAGACATTCCTTTGGGAAGCCAGCCCAAAGAGGGGAGACCCTTACTCTCACTCTTTATCCCTGGTCTTGTAGAGACCTAAAGCTCACTTGGTCCCTTAGCTGCCTCTTGTAGACCACCTCAAGGGTAAAACCGGCCCCAGTGTCTGCCTCACCTCTCTGGAACCCTGTCCTCTCCTAGTCTCCATGCAGTGATTTCTTTTCTGTATACGTTTAAGGTGTACAATGTACTGATTTGTAAAATGCTTATACTTTGAAAAATGCTTACCACCATAGTGTTAGCTACCCCCTCTATCACATAATTACCCTTTGTTTTTTGTAGTAAGAACACTTGATTTATTTTCTTAGCAACTTTCAAGTATACAATACAGTATTGTTAACCAGAGTCACCATGCTGTGCATTAGATCCCCAGAACTTATTCATCTGATAACTGGAAGTTTGTACCTTTTAACCAACATCTCTCAATTCCCATCCCCTCCTCCCAGAGCGCCTGGCAAGCACATTCTATTCTCTATTTTAATGGCTTCGGCTTTTTGAGATTCCACGGCAGTGATTTCTTACTAGTATTTAGATCTTTGTTGCTTTTTAGATTTTTTTTTTTTAATGTACACTACATGCATACTTTTCATTGTCTTCAGTTGGAGAGTTGGTCTAAATTTCCCAGCCTTCGATTACCGGCAGCAGAAGTCCTGTATACAGATTATTAAATCAATACTATCTTAGGTTTGAAGCTAAATTTCTGTACCGGCTAAATCAGACTTATGGAGGATACAGTCTTCTAAAGCAGAAGTACCTTTTTTTTTTTTGGCCTGCGCCTGCCAGTACTTGGAATCTTAGTTCCCTGACCAGGATTGAACCCGTGACCCCTACGGTGGAAGCACGGAGTCCTAACCACTGGACCCCCAGGGAATTCCCCATAAGTACCTATTTTCTGAGGTGAGTTCTGTGTACTTTCTGAGAGTGGGGTAGGGGGGACGCTTGTATGAATGGAGGGCTGGTATTTGTCCCTATGATGACTAACAGAAATAAAAAATATTTGGTCATTGTTCCCAGTTTCTGACACAGACTCCTAAAACCCTTGGAACCTCCTGAGTGAAAAGAGTGTCTTTGGTATGTTAATGAGATAACTCTGGGCTAAGCGGCTTCTAGAGAGCTTCAGGGCTTGTTGCCAGAAAGACTGAACTTTGATTAGAGGGTTGGAACTTTTCAGCCTCAAACCCCCACCTGTAGAGGTATTGAAGGTTGAACCAATCACCAATGACCAATGATTTAATCCACCTTGTCTATGTAATGAAGCCAACATGAAAACCCAAAATGACAGAGTTCAGAGAGCTTCCAGGTTGGTGAGCCAGAACGCATCTATAGGGAATTCCCTGGCACTCCAGTGGTTAAGAGTCCTCGCTTTCACTGCCAAGGGCTCTGGTTTGATCCTTGGTTGGGGAACTAAGATCCTGCAAGCCCGCGTGACACAGCCAAAAAAAAAAAAAAAAGAAAAGAAAAAGTTTGCTCCCTACCCTATCCTTGCTCTTAGCTAAAATCTGAGACTCTTCCATGAATTTTTATAAGTAAAGTTTTACAAACTTCATATAAAAATTATACAAGTTGAGCTGCAGTGTTTCAAATAAAAGGTAACAGACAGATGAATAATGATCAACAACTCCAAGGGAAATTCAAGATGCCTCTGAAAATCCTTTGAGCCTGCTTGTTTTCTGCATCTCAGGAGGAATTTAGTTTTTCAGACGTTTTTGCCCAGCCTCTAAAGCCCTGGTTCCCAAAGGGAAGTATTGAGCAATTTTACCAGTACTCCCCTAAATCCCCCCAACCCTCCCACCCCGCCTCCAACCTCAGCACTATTCTCCTTTGGAGCCAAATAAGTCTGTTTCGGGAGGCCATCCTGTGCATTTTGAGGTGTTTAGCTGCATCCCCTGCTTCCACCACTAGATGCCAGTAGCACCCCACCCAAACCAAGTTGTGCTACCCAACACTAATCTCCAAGCGTTGCCCAATCATTCCCCATTGTGAACCATCGCTAGGGGGGAAAAATAGTTTAATTGAAGACAGGTAAGTTCTCTTAGCATAAAGTAGGCATTTATATGCATGGTTCAATTATTAGTATATAAAGGCGAGCGACAATATTGAGCTTTACCTGTGCTGCTGGAAAACCCAGTTAATCCCCCCACCTCCCGCAATTTTGTGTTCTAGAAACCAGTACTGCAAAGAACCTCTCTTCCCCATAGGAGGATAGGACTCTCTAGTGACCTCCTTGTTTCCTATGACAGGGCCAGACACACACTCTCCAATTCCCATTCTTTTGTCTCATAAATGAGTAGGTGGACTGTTTGTCCCCCTCCCTGACAAACTAGCTAGACATAGAGATTAAGCATTTCTTGCTCAACTAACAGAGTCCCCTGGTTACAATAACAATCCCAAGTGTAAAATCCCTCCACCTATAATTTGCTTATTCCTCCCTATGAAAGTCTAAGGCAAAACCATTCTGCAGAGACACTCTGATGTTTGGATTGGGGGTGTTTTCCTTATTGCGTTAGCCTGAATAAAACCAATCTCCCTACTAGCTCACTTTTTATTGTTTGCCTTTGACAAAAAATAGCAAAAAAAAAAAAAAAAAAAAAAACAATGAGGTGGAAGAATGAGTGAACTTGATTGGAAAAGGGCACAAACTTCCAGTTATAAGATTAACAAGGTTGGGGATCCGAGGTGGAGCACAGGTGATTATAGCTAATAATGCTGTATCCTATACTCAGATGTTGCTAAGAGAGTAGATCTCTTATGTTCTCACAGCAAAAAAAGGAATGGCCACTACGTGATGGGATGGAGGTGGTAGCTAACACTCTGGTGGTAACCGGTTTGCAATTTACAAATGTATCAAAGCAACACATTGTACACCTGAAACTTACACAATGTTATTTGTCAATTATAGCTCAATAAAGTTGGAAAAAGGAAAGCAAAAGAAAAGAAAAGATTTGGGAACCTCAGCAGAGCACTAATGAAAAGCTCACCCTCCCGGTATTGACCAGGGGACTTTCAGATAACTCTGCACTCTTTAAGAGGTACAAAGGTGGAAGCAAAACATGGTAAAGGGAAAAAAAAAAAAAAAAAAAGCTGGGAACGAAGAGGTTCTTGTTGGCTCAGCCCACTACCAGCATCATTCTAACTGCTGATCCCATGTAGAAAAACTATGGCATTGATAATTCATTTAAAAGAATCATTTTTTATCCATTTGCAGCAACATGGATGGACCTAGAGCATATTATACTAAGTGAAGTAAGCCAGACAGAGAAAGACAAATATAAGATATTGCTTATTATTGCTTATATGTGGAATCTTAAAAAAAAAAAAGATACAAATGAACCTGTATACAAAACAGAAATAGACCCACAGACATAGAAAACAAACTTATGGTTACCAAAGGGGAAGGGGGAGGGATAAAATTAGGAGTTTGGGATTAACATATACACATTACTATGTATAAAATAGATAACCATCAAGGACCTACTGTACAGCACTGGGAACTATACCTAATATTTTGTAATAACCTATAAAGGAAAATAATTTGAAAAAACATATGTATGTATGTATAACTGAGTCGTTTTGCTGTACACATGAAACTAACACAATATTGTAAATCAACTACACTTTAATAAAAAATAAATTAAAAAAAATTTTTTTTAAGAATCATTCTTGTCAGTAAAGTGCCAAACACATGAAAACCATAAGAAAACTTTATTTTCCTGAAACCAGTTATTTTAGAAAGACTAACAGAAATCCAACCTGGCACACCAGAGTTTTAGATAAACAGAGCTGGCTGGGGAGTGTAGTCCTAAACTTTAACTGTGGCGCTAGTATCAATTTATTTAAAGTAGTATTTGAAGGGGTGGGATAGGGAGGGTCGGAGGGAGACTCAAGAGGGAGGAGATATGGGGATACATGTATGTGTATAGCTGATTCACTTTGTTATACAGCAGAAACTAACACACCATTGTAAAGCAATTATACTCCGATAAAGATGTGAAAAAAAATAAAGTAATATTTGAAATCAATATGTTCTCCTCAGGTCTCTCTATATAGAGCAGGCAGGATCTGAAGTTTTACATGAATGGCACTTGTGGAAGTTGCAAAAGTGTGGGCCCTGGAGATAGAGCTATATTTCTAGAGAAAAAGGAGAGAATTTCTACAGTCACAGACTGGCGGGGTGGGATGAGGAAGCTGTAGCAACCACAGAGCATAGTTCAGACCCTTTT